>NC_090027.1:12034895-12334895 GCF_037176765.1 Anolis sagrei | reverse complement strand
GTTTGATTCCATCATTGGTGGAATTCAGAATGCTCTCTGATCGTAGGGGAACTATCAATCCCAGCAACTACAACTCTCAAAGGACACGATCATTCCTACCCCAACCTTACCAGTATTCAAATGTGGGAATATTGGGTATTTGTGCCCAATTTGGTCCAGTGAATGAAAATACATCTTGCATATCAGATATTTACATTACGCTTCGTAACAGGAGCAAAATTACAGTTATGAAGTAGCAACAAAAATAATGTTATGGTTGGGGGTTACCACAACATGTAGTAAGGGGTCACAGCATTAGAAAGGTTGAGAACCACTGATCTAGACAAACATGTTGTCAGGATGAAGAGTAGCAAAGATATGTTTTTATTCTGAAATGTCCCTTTATGCAACAGATGACGGAATAAAATAATGATGGAGTTTTAAATGTGTGTTTACCTTGCCTTCTCTTTCTTTGCTTGCAACATAATGGAAGTGTTGGTGGAACAGACTGTATTTATTTTATAGACTGAGAAAGATGTTTATATTTGGGTGGTGGGTGAGGAAAATTTCAGTTATTTGAAGGGTTATTTGAATTACTAGTGGATGTTATTGTACTCACAGCAATTGCTTGGTCCTATTTTGTTTTGTTTATTATCAAAAAATGTCTGTGCAATGAAACGGAAGCACTTTTATGGGTAAAACAGAAGATCTGTGCTTCAGAAAAACAAATGATTACCAGGTTGTTGTTGTTTATTCGTTCAGTCGCTTCCGACTCTTCATGACCTCTGGATGGCCATCTGTCAGGGGTGATTTGAATGCAATATTCCTGCTTCTTGGCAGGGGGTTGGACTGGATGGCCCATGTGGTCTCTTCCAACTCTTTGATTCTATGATTCTATGATTCATGGACCAGCCAACGGCAGAACTCCCTGTCGACTGTCACCACCCCCAGCTCCTTCAGAGCCAAACCAGTCACTTCAAGGATACCATCCATCCATCTTGCCCTTGATCGCCCCCTCTCCCTTTTCCCTTCCATTTTACCCAGCATCATTGTGTCGGACTGGATGAGAGCTAACAAATTGAAACTGAATCCAGACAAGACAGAGGTCCTACTGGTCAGTCGTAAGGCCGAACAGGGCATAGGGTTACAGCCTGTGTTGGACGGGGTTACACTCCCCCTGAAGATGCAGGTTCGCAGCTTGGGAGTGATCCTGGACTCATCGCTGAGCCTGGAACCCCAGGTCTCGGCGGTGGCCGGGAGAGCTTTTGCACAATTAAAACTTGTGCACCAGTTGCGCCTGTACCTTGGGAAGTCTGACCTGGCCACAGTGGTCCACGCTCTTGTTACATCCCAAATAGACTACTGCAACGCACTCTACGTGGGGTTGACCTTGAAGACTGTTTGGAAACTTCAACTGGTCCAACGAGTGGCAGCCAGATTACTCACCGGAGCGTCATACAGGGAGCACACCACCCCCCTGCTGTGTCAGCTCCACTGGCTACCGGTTCAGTTCCGAGCACAATTCAAGGTGCTGGTTTTGACCTACAAAACCCTGTCCAGTTCCGGTCCAGTGTATCTGTCCGAACGTATCTCCCTCTACGTCCCACCCCAGAGTCTGAGATCATTTGGGGAGGCCCTGCTCTCGACCCCACCGCTATCACAAGTGAGGTTGGTGGGGACGAGGAGCGGGGCCTTCTTGGTGGTGGCCCCTCACCTGTGGAACTCACTCCCAGGAGAAATTAGGGAATCAACATCCCTCCTCTCCTTCAGGAGGAAAGTAAAGATGTGGTTGTGGGACCAGGCCTTTGTGCAATCTGACAACTAGATAAGGACAATCAAACAACTAGGACTGACAGGACTGACAATGTGGAATTGGAATTTGGACTATGAGATAGCGAACGCTGACTGTCTATGAGGAGTAATTAGGTTTGTATTGTTTTATTAGTTTTATTGGTTTTAGGGCTGTAATGCAGGAATTGTTGTTTAACTGTTTCAACTGTTTAATTGATGTTATTTTGTTTTTACTACTGTTATGTGATGTTGGCATCGAATTGTGCCTTTGTAAGCCACCCTGAGTCCCCTTCGGGGTGAGAAGGGCGGGGTAACAATTCGATACTGCAAATATCACAGTAAATGTTGCAACCCAGAGCAGGAAACTGGACCCTCAGACAACAATCCACCACACTTGGCTTCAGGAAAACAATTCTTTTTTATTGATGAAAGATGAATACAAAATAGAGGAAAAAATGCAAAGGTAAAAAGCCACCGTAAAAATCAGCAACAAGAAATGTCCATAAACAAGATCATGAAAGTCACAGCTAAACTGCTGAATCCTGGAACCTGTTAGCAAATCACTAACCGTACTTAGGGCAACTAGAAAACCTCAGAGGAACAAGAAGACCTGCAAACACTGGCACATGAAACTGGAACGATGCCTGGTCTGAAGCTGTATTCAGGGCAATCATATTTAAGGCCAAGAAATCTATTGCAAGACACACCTGAAGGTTTTGTTTGAATTTCCTTCAATCTGGCTGACCTGCGTAAACATTGGGCTTCTCCTCGACTCTGCCAAATCTGCCCCCGCCTATCCTCATTAGGCAGGCCAGGTGCCTGATTCTCTGGAGACCTAAAACTGGGAGGAAAAGGGAGTGAACTGTCTCCGCTTGGCCTGGAATGTATGTTCTCATGGGAATCTTGACTTTTGCTTTCCAAGGCTGTAGGATTTTCACTACTCAACTCATCATCATTTAAACTGGCCTCAGAATTCACATGGGCATCAGGAAATACATGAGCATCGGGAAATACAATCAGAGAGTCAGGTTCCGGTTCAAGTTCACACACAGGCAGAACCCCAACAGTATTTTTATTTTTATTTATTGTGTCATCAGCAACCATTGTATTACAATTCTAACAGAGCAAAACAAACACAGAGATTAAAAAGAAAAAGGGAAAAAAACACACAGATTTTGCAAATTTGGTATTTGGTTAAATGTCCTTTGACCAGTATCTGGCCACTTGGAGTGCCTCTGGGGTTGCCGCAAGAAGGTCCTCCATTGTGCATGTGGCAGGGCTCAGGGTGCATTGCAGCAGGTGGTCAGTGGTTTGTTCTTCTCCGCACTCGCATGTCGAGGATTCCACCCTGTAGCCCCATTTCTTAAGATTGGCTCTGCATCTCGTGGTGCCAGAGCGCAGTCTGTTCAGCGCCTTCCAAGTCGCCCAGTCTTCTGAGTGCCCAGGGGGGAGTCTCTCATCTGGTATCACCCATGAATTGAGGTGCTGGGTTTGGGCCTGCCACTTTTGGACTCTCGCTTGCTGGGGTGTTCCAGCACGTGTCTCTGTAGATCTAAGAAAACTATGTCTTGATTTAAGTCGTTGACATGCTGGCTGATACCCAAACAGGGGATGAGCTGGAGATGTCTCTGCCTTGGTCAATTCACTATTGGCTGCTACTTCCCGGCAGATGTCAGGTGGTGCAATACCGGCTAAGCAGTGTAATTTCTCCAGTGGTGTGGGGCGCAGACACCCTGTGATAATGCGGCATGTCTCATTAAGAGCCACATCTACTGTTTTAGTGTGGTGAGATGTGTTCCACACTGGGCATGCATACTCAGCAGCAGAGTAGCATAGTGCAAGGGCAGATGTCTTCACTGTGTCTGGTTGTGATCCCCAGGTTGTGCCAGTCAGCTTTCGTATGATGTTGTTTCTAGCGCCCACTTTTTGTTTGATGTTCAGGCAGTGCTTCTTGTAGGTCAGAGCACGGTCCAAAGTGACTCCCAGGTATTTGGGTGTGTTGCAATGCTCCAGTGGGATTCCTTCCCAGGTAATCCTCAGAGCTCGGGATGCTTGTCTGTTCTTAAGGTGAAAGACTGATGTGCCTTTCACCTTAACCCCAACGGTAAACAACAATATAAAACCATAAATGCACAATAGATTAAAAACAATACCATTAGTTATGCAATCTTATAGCCGTTTCCATTATTAAAACAATCATATGCCGTCGCTGCCTGGGGGCTATAGTTTTCAGTGAAAGAAACATGGATGTGACATCTTTTCCCCAGGGGATTGCTTCTTGCCTGCCTTTAGAGAACTGGAACTCTCAAGTATCAAGGCACTATAGATAACTCAAAATAGATTTTATCGTTCACAAAGAGTTATCATTCTAAGGCAATAAACTTGATGTTCCAAAAGGGGTAAAGAAAATATACAGTCTCTGGAGTCTTGGGTCCAAGGAGTTTTCCAGCTGAGTAGCTTCCAAGTTCGCTCTATCTCAATGGCTGTGAAGTCGGAACATTCACAACCCCAGTCCAATGACCTATATTGAAGGCACAAAGTCTTCCTCTTGATGCCAAAGGACTGGTTTGAAGGCGCTTAAGATTTCTCAATGTTGTCCAGATGAGCTGGGCATGAACTATGAATCTTAAGAGTATAAACTTAAGAATTGGTGGTTTATTTATTTATCACGTCACCAGCAACCAGACATTTGTATTACATTTTAACAAAAAAAAAAACAAGCAAACAAACAAACAGACAAAACACAGAATTTGCAGGTTTGGTAGTTGATTAAATGTCCTTTGACCAGTATCTGGCCACTTGGAGTGCCTCTGGTGTTGCCGCAAGGAGATCCTCCATTGTGCATGTGGCAGGGCTCAGGTTGCATTGCAGCAGGTGGTCAGTGGTTTGCTTTTCTCCACACTCGCATGTCGTGGATTCCACTTTGTAGCCCCATTTCTTTAGATTGGCTCTGCATCTCGTGGTGCCAGAGCGCAGTCTGTTCAGTGCCTTCCATGTTGCCCAGTCTTCTGTGTGCCCAGTGGGGGAGTCTCTCACTTGGTATCAGCCATACATTGAGGTTCTGGGTTTGAGCCTGCCACTTTTGGACTCTCACTTGCTGAGGTGTTCCAGCGAGTGTCTCTGTAGATCTTAGAAAACTATTTCTTGATTTAAGTCGTTGACGTGCTAGCTGATACCCAAACAAGGGATGGGCTGGAGATGTCACTGCCTTGGTCCTTTCACTATTGGCTGCTACTTCTCGGCGGATGTCAGGTGGTGCGATACCGGCTAGACAGTGTAATTTCTCTAGTGGTGTAGGGTGCAGACACCCCATGAATTGGTGGTAAGAAATGACTTGACTAAGGGCTTAGAGCCAAGCCTTTCTCACGTCCATCTGTTGAGCTATTTTGTGGTTGAATGAAAAAGAAAGCACTGCCCTCCTCCCTAGGAAGGGTGGAGCCAAACAATTGAGCTGGGAGAACAAACCAATTGATGTAAAACAACATTGATAGACAGCTGTAAATAAACAAACAATTCAACTATATATTTACATACAAGTGGCACCAGTCACGCCGTCACAAATCATATGGTCCAATTCAGTGTCCAAAGTGCCGTTATGCCTGCTAGCCAAAAGCCTGGTTCCAAAGCCACAATTTCAATTTTTTCCTAAAGGAAAGGATGGAGGACACTGATCTAATCTCACTGGGGAGCGAGTTCCACAAGCGGGGGGTCACCACCGAGAAGGCCCTGTCCCTCGTCCCCACAAGATGCATTTGCGAGGCTGATGGGACCGAGAGCATCTCCATATGTTGGGCAAAAGACTGAAGGGGAAGATGTGATCATGTGACCATATAAGCTTTTTCAAGTACAGATTGCAACCCCTTTAGACTTTTTTCCACGGTGCAGAAATTGATAGAGTGGAGAAGGAATGTAGTACTAAGAAACAGACTAGACAGCATGTTTCCATCAACCCTTCTATATATTGCATTGTCAAAGGCTTTCCTGGCCAGAATCACTGGTGTTTTATGTGGTTTCCAGGCAGTATGGCTCGGTTCTAGCAGAATTTTTTCCTGCTCGAACATGGCCATACAGCCTGGAAACCACACAACATCCCACTTCTATATATTGTTCCTTCTGCCTCCAATGCATGATGGAGGTAGATGGCCTTTTAAGTGAAATTTTGTGAGCAACTAGTTGAGAAAGAATGGAAAACATTGGAAAATAGCTACCTGATTGTATGCATTTTTCTAGTTCCTGGCAGCCAATGACAAGTTGATATTTTGGCTTGAGCTTAATTCCATTGTGGACTTCTTCACTATCACTCCAGTCTGCATATCCTTTTATTTAGGAAGAAACTGGCTTGGTAAGTACACACAGAATTCATCCTGTTGTTCAATGGTGTGACAGAAAATTGTAAAGGCAAGTGCTTATTTTTTTATTTTTTTATTAGAATTTTATTAATTTTTATATAGATTACAACGAAAGAGTGAGAACAATAAAGTATAGGAAAGTGAGGAAATAAAGAAAAAAGGGAGAAAAAAGAAGAAACAAAAAATATATACTAAAATCCCAAACAACCCCTAAAAAAATAAAAAAAAATAAAAAAGGGAAAAAATAAAAAAAATCTACAAAAATACACAAAAAACACACAAAAAAAGAAAAAAAACTGACTTCCATTCCATCTTCTTGGATCATATCTTCTTATTATTCAAAAATATAAAATAAGTTCAAAAAGAAATTGTCTCTCTTGTTTCTTATTTTTCCAAATTGTCCAGATATTCATGGAGATTATCCCAATTCGTTCTTCTTAGTATCATACCTGTATTTTTCTTCAACAAAAAAGTCAATTCATCCATGTCCTTTATTTCTCTGATTTTTTCCACCCATTCCTGTACTGGTGGTAAGGCAAGTGCTTATTTTGACAGTCCTCTTAGCTATGACCTTAAGGAAGTACCAAAAATGTGTTGTCGGAGACTTTCATGGCCAGAATCCCTGGGTTGCTGTGAGTTTTCCGGGTTGTATGGCCATGTTCCATAACCATTAGGAGATAATGCTTCTGGAACATACCCATACAACCCAGAAAACTCACAGCAACCAAACTACCAAAAATTTTGGCATCAATATTAATATTAATACTTACCCAGGCACTCACAATCTGGCTTTTAGGATTTAAGTCATGGACCTTCTCACAGTCAGCAAGTCTGCTTTATAGGATTGTTGTTATTCATTCGTTCAGTTGTTTTCGACTCTTTGTGACCTCATGGACCAGTCCACGCCAGAGCTCCCTGTCAGCCATCACCACCCCAGCTCCTTCAAAGTCAATCCAGTCACTTCAAGGAAACCATCCATCCATCTTGCCCTTTGTCGGCCCCTCTTCCTTTTTCCTTCTATTTCCCCCAGCATCATTGTCTTCTCCAAGCTTTCCTGTCTTCTCATGATGTGGCCAAAGTACTTCATCTTTGCCTCTAATATCCTTCTCTCCAATGAGCAGTTGGGCTTTATTTCCTGAAGTACTTACTTATTACTTACTTAGGCGATCCCTCATTGTCCGAGTATCTGTGGAATGATCCAGGGTGGGAGAAATGACTCTTGTCTGTTGGAGCTAGGTGTGAATGTTTCAACTGGCCTTACTTACTTACTTAGGCGATCCCTTGTTGGTCGAGTAGGATAGTCTTCCAGGATCAGAATTCTTGTGAGTCTGTAGGTGGCTGTGGAGCCCTATTCTTGATCTGCATCTTCTCCCGCAGTGAGGGCATTGGTTTCCAGATGGAAGGCAGTCTCATTTGGGGTTGGCTTGACGCGGATACCTCTTGGTACATTTCTCTCTTTCACCCTCCATTCGTGCCTCTTCAAATTCTGCAGCACTGCTGATCACAACTGACCTCCAGCTGGAGCGCTCAAGGGCCAGGGCTTCCAGTTCTCAGTGTCTATGCCAGAGTTTTTAAGGTTGGCTTTGAGCCCATCTTTAAATCTCTTTTCCTGTCCACCAACATTCCGTTTTCCATTCTTTTTTTAATTAATTTTAAATTTAAATTCTTTTTTGTTATACATTTGTTGTTACTGTTACATTTTGTACAGCACACTCTTTAACACGTTGTTTTATTATTTTGCTTTAACATTTTCCCCCTTTTTATTTTCCCCACAGTGTCTATGCCAGAGTTTTTAAGGTTGGTTTTAAGGCCATCTTTAAATCTCTTTTCATGTCTACCAACATTCCGTTTTCCGTTCTTGAGTTCGGAGAAGAGCAACTGTTTTGGGAGACGGTGGTCGGGCATCCGGACAACATGGCCAGTCCAGCAGAGTTGATGGCGGAGGACCATTGCTTCAATGCTGGTGGTCTTTGCTTCTTCCAGCATGCTGACATTTGTCTGCTTGTCTTCCCAAGAGATTTTCAGGATCTTCCAGAGGCAGCGCTGATAGAATCGTTCCAGGAGTTGCATGTGGCATCTGTAGACAGTCCATGTTTCGCAGGCATAAAGCAGGGTTGGGAGGACAATAGCTTTATAAACAAGCACCTTGGTCTCCCTACGGATGTCCTGGTCCTCAAACACTCTCTGCTTCATTTGGAAAATTGCTGCGCTTGCAGAGCTCAGTCGGTGTTGTATTTCAGTGTCAATGTTGACTTTGGTGGAGAGGTGGCTGCAAAGGTAGCGGTAATGGTCAACATTTTCTAATGTTACACTATTAAGCTGTATCTCTGGCATTGGAGAGGGATTGGCTGGTGACTGCTGGAACAGCACTTTGGGTTGTTGAAGTATGGACTGGTTGGATCTTCTGGCGGTCCAAGGAAATCTCAGAACTTTCTTCCAACACCTTAATAGGATTAATAGGATTAATATTAATCCTTAATAGGATTAGCAATTGAATTTAGGTCTACGATGCAACAGGATCATGTCAAACTATCAACTAGACAATTAGTATCTAACTGAGAACATCTCCTTCCCCTGCTCCATCATAGTTGGTACTCTAGATTAAAATTTCTTCAAGAGCTGAGCCAAAAACGACTGTCAGAACATTGTCACATTCTTCACAAGATGAGCTATTTTCCCTTGGGTTTGATGGGACTTTCTTTCACACAAGCACAGAAGCTTGCAGCCTAAATATTACCATCCCAGTAACAACATAAGTGTGCATAATATATATATATGTGTGTGTGTGTGTGTGTGTGTGTGTGTCAGGGGGGGGGGGGGATTAGTTCAAGAACATCCATTTCACACAGATTTTCCCACTTTCTCCTCTGTAGGTTTGAGGTTTTTGAGAGCACTCAGGTTGATGGAACTTCCCAAAATTTTGCAGTTTCTTCATATCACCACAAGTGGGTAAGCCAAACTTGTGTTGAGTTGTTTAAACTAGTCCAAACCCCAAACCCAACCCAAATTGAAAGCTGTCTGATGCAGAATTTCCCATACTTGTACCCCGCCCTTTTCACCCCAAAGGGGACTCAGGGTGACCAATGGAGTTAATTCCAGTGAATCCCAGGGATGGGGAGTTGTTTAAACTGATACAAGGGGTGCATGCAGAGAGTAGAATTAATATAGCGTGACACCACTTTGATTATCATGGCTCAATTCTATGTAATCATGGGAATCATACTTTTGTAAGGTCTTTAGCATTCTTTGCCTAAACTTTGATAGCTAAAGTGGTGCCAAACTGAATCAATTCAATGCAATATAGATGCAGCCTAAAATGCTGCAAAGAATAAGTAGGGGGTTGGGTCTTTAGCACAGCTAGTAAATCACCAGCAATGATAAGATCTACTGCCCCAAAGGTTGCAAGTTCGAAGCCCTGGGTCGGCGTGAGCACCCAACTGTCAGCCCTGCTCACTGTTTACCTAAGCGGTTCAAAAACAGCTTACAGCTGTGATTAGTGAAATCAGATACCGCTAATGCAGGGAAGATATTTTACAACACCATAAAGAAAAAGATCAAAAAATGCCAGTGACCAAAAGGAAGGAGGAAATCCTGATGGCTCTCCGTCATTGAGGATGGACCAACAGCGCCCCTTGTGAATAGCAACTTCCAAAGACACTGACAAGCTGGATGTTCAACTGGATGTCAACACAATATATACCTCCTTTCTGTTCTGTGTGTCTTTGTCCCATCCAAAAAATGACATTGAATGTTTGCTGTGTATGTGTACTGTGATCCGCCCTGAGTCCCCTTCGGGGTGAGAAGGGTGGAATATAAATAACGTCTTATTGTTATTATTATATTATCTATCATTGATGCTTGTCACTGTTTTATGACTCAAACCATGTCTGTCCTTTCCTATGCAGTACTGCAATCAAGCTAACCAAACTATTGGCTGTATTTGTCAGTACCTGGCTAACTGCTGCAGGATTTCTTCATTGGGTATGTGAGAATCTTTGAAATAGTATTTGAAAATAATCCAGCATGGTAAAAAAATACCTGTTTCCCAAGTCTTATTTGACAAAAAATAATAGTAGACTGATGAGAATCTTTGAAGTGTTGCACATATACTAGATAAAATGTGTGTGTGGTCATTTTGCACAGTGACCAACAAAGTTTATGTATGCATGTTGTGCCCCAAGAAGACTCTCATTGTTTATACCTAGTTAAGCCCCCTTTTAGTTAGAGGGATTAACATTTTATGTACAGTGTCTGGGGGGGGGGGGGGGGGTCAGTCTAGATTGTTGTTGTTCATTCGTTCAGTCGTCTCCGACTCTTCGTGATCTCATGGACCAGCCCGCGCCAGCGCTCCCTGTCGGCTGTCACCACCCCCAGCTCCTTCAAGGTCAGTCCAGTCACTTCAAGGATGTCATCCATCCATCTTGCCCTTGGTCAGCCCCTCTTCCTTCTTCAGTCTAGATAGCCTATTTGTATTTGAAGCCTCCATCACGCTGCCCCTTGGAGAATCCCCTCAAGGGTAGAGCCTCAAGCAAGGCACTTCTGGTTCTTGGAAAAGTCAGTATTTTAATGACTGGACGGTCAAGAGAGAGGGCCAGAAGGTCTACTGAATAGCATGTCCAGTCGGAGCTGTATGAACTGTATTCAAGTCCAGTCAGAGCTGTAATCAAGTCCAGCCAGAGTTAAATTCTGGAACCATCTTAGAGACAGATGAACACCATGCAAGAAAGAGACAATAAGAAGAAATAAAGAGTCAAAAGCCTCAGTTCGACCAGAACTGTGTCTCTCAAAGGTTTTGCCTCTCCTCATAAAGACTTTGTAGTGGAACTCAGGAGGAGAGAAAGTCTATAATTATTGTCGGTTAATAAATTCTTGTTTCACTCAACTATATAGTCTCCGATCTGTTCCCTGCATAGCCAGTTCACCTTTCAAGTAGTTTACATAGCGAGGGGACAGATCCATGCAGAAAATTCTGTATCCTGTTAAAACAATCACATACAGTTTTTACACACAATAAAGCTACAGCTACAGCATTTTCTGTGCAGAAATATTTTTGTCAACACAGAAAATGCTCAGAAAGTGCTTCCCACTTGTCAATTCCTGTTGGTGACTGCAAAATACTTTTTTTTCCATTTGAGAAGGGAGGCATAGAAAAAATAGAAACAAAGCGGCGAGAAAGGTATAGCATAACCAATAAGATTTGGAAAAAGAATATGTGGAGGAAGAGAAGATGTTTTGTGAGATGCCATTTAAAATAAATATTCAAGTTCCAGACATACTGTCTTTTTTTAAATAATATTAAGGTCCTCTATACCAGTGCTTTTCAGTTTTGGTCAGTGATCAGTCTTGATCCATGAGCTTTTAGCTGACAATCCCTGAAGAGTTTCCAAAGAAGGAAAAAAAAAACAGTTATAGTCGATGGACACAAATATTTCATGATTCCCTGACATATTGGGAGAAATGTTGCTTATCCTCCACACCAACTTTATAACAGCTTAAGCATTTTGGAGGAAATAGGGATGTAAATGTAATAAGTCTACCATGCATGCCATCCATCAGGCTCTAAAGCAGGAGTCCCCAAACTACGGCCCGTGGGCCACTTCCGGCCCGCCAAGGGCACTAATCTGGCCTGCGGAGGAGGAGCACCCCCCCCCCACACACACACACACAGTGCCTCTCCCTTGGCTGTCCCACGCTATCCGTCAGGCCCGATGGGCAGTGTGAGCCAGCTAAGGGCAGCTGCTCCATGTGGCCTACTCATGCGTAAAGCACCTTGCAAGGTAGGCTTTACAAGCGAGTAGGCCGCGTGGGGCTGCTCCTCCCTTGGCAGGCTCACGCTGCCCATCGGACCCGATGGGCAGCATGAGCCAGCCAAGTGAGGCTACCCCGGCGCTCCATGCAGTCATGCCGGCCACATGACCTTGGAGGTGTCTACGGACAACGCCGGCTCTTCGACTTAGAAATGCAGATGAGCACCACACCCCAGAGTCAGACACGACTGGACTTCATGTCAGAGGAAAACCTTAACTAGGAAAATTGTGGAAGATCCAGGGTGGGAGAAAGATCTCTTCTCTGTTGGAGGTAGGTAGGAATGTTTCAATTGGCCACCTTGATTACCATTTCATAGCCTGACAGTTTTTAGGGAGAATCCTTTGTTGAGAGGTGATTAGCTGGCCCTGATTGTTTCTTGTCTGGAGTTCCCCTGTGTTTGAGTGTTGTTCCTTATTTACAGTTATAATTTTAGAGTTTTTTTAAGTACTGGTAGCCAGATTTTGTTCAGACTAGAAATAGGAAGATTTCCCATTCTCTGTTCCTGGAATTACTGCCTAAAGAGGGCTAGAAAGAACCCCTTTTAAGGGCCTTTCCACACATCAAAATAAGATATGTGCAATGTGCAGAGGGATTTTTTATTGATTTTTTTTAAAAGAAACAAACTATAGTCCGGCCCTCCAATGGTCTGAGGGACCGTGAACTGGCCCCCAGTTTAAAAAGTTTGAGGACCCCTGCTCCAAAGTCACAGAGGAAAAGACTGTGTCTGTTGTATCATTGCTGATACCATGCAAGCAACTTGATTTACTAATGTGGCAAGGTAACAAATTGCAGAATAAAAAGATTGTTAAATAATCTGATCCTTCTGATTTTTATTTTAAAATATGTTAATAGATTGTCCACAATATGGAAATTGCTTCTAACAGTAATCAGCCCCATATTTATGCTTTCTCACGATTTTTATTCTGTAGATGGAGAATTCTGGTGATCCCTGGGTAAAAGTGAAGAATTCCCAAAATTTGACTTATTTTGAGTGCCTATACCTGATCATGGTAACCATGTCGACAGTCGGTTATGGGGATGTAATTGTCAAAACCACCTTGGGACGTGGATTCATCCTCTTCTTCATTGTGGCTGGTTTGGTAGGAAAATGTTAAATATGCTTTTAAATATTATTTCTTCTGTTCCCTCTAGAATTCGTCTCCATTTGTTGTGGTTAAGAATCAATGACATTAAAATTGTGTGTGTGTGTGTGAATTTATTTCAAAGGCATCCCCTCAAGTAGTATGCTTCACAACCTGTGGTTCTGCAGATATTTTAGACTTAAATTCTCAGACGTTTCAATCAACATGGCTATTTGTCAGAAACTGTAGAAGATAAGTTTGGATAGCAAAAACCTGAAAATCACTGCACTCTGTTGCAATGGAAGCCAACTTGCTTAACGTTATGGACATACAAGAATAATTACAATTTCACAGTATTTATTTATTTATTTTCAGTATTTATATTCTGCCCTTCTCACCCCGTAGGGAACTCAGGGTGGGTTACAATGTACATATACATGGCAAACATTCAATGCCATAGACACACAACATATATGGACAGACACACAGAGGCTATTTAACATTCCAGCTTTTTCATGATTGTATCCTGGCCACCAGGGGAGCTGTTGCTTCACCGTCCATTTGTGACACTGATGAACTTCCTCATTCTTTGCAAGCTTGCTGGAGATTTTTATGGCCTCGTAAACTAGCCTCCTCACATTAGCGGTACCTAAATTTCCTACTTGACAGATGCAACTGTCTTTCGGGCTGCAAAGGTTGACAGCAAGCTACACAAATTGGTTGGAAGCTCACTCCGACCTGGGTTGGCTTCGAACTCATGACCTTTTGGTCAGTAGTGATCTTAATGCAACTGACTCCCAGCCAGCTGTGCCACAGTCCCGGTGCTCTGTTAAGGAATGCTTTGTTACTACATTAGTTAATTGACACCCCAGCCTCAGACTTTCATGCTATCCTTCATATCCCAATGAAGAATCTTTACACTTTTTATACTTTGTCAATTCCAGCTTTTGATGTAATCAGTTCTTCACAAGCATGTAATGGTGTTGACTAGGGCTGGGTAACCACGGAAAATTTTGTTTCTAAACTCAATTCGTTTCCAGGGGGCACTAGCGTTTCCAAATTCTAAATACTTCTGAAATTTTGAGATTTCAAAATTTCGTTATTTACGAAATTTCGTTAATTTCGAATTGATTCGTTAATGGCGGACGCGATTGCGCAATATGCTAAAAAAAACCTCCAAATGGGACAGGGGGAACTTCTGAAGCTTCCCTCTCCCTCTGTTGTTGACTGTTGGTGTGATAAAACAAACAACAACTATAAAACTTCCACCAGACATGCGAAAATAATTACGAAATAATTACGAAAAAATTACGAAATAATTTCGAAATAATAACGAAACAATAACGAAATAAATTGAAAAAATTGTTTCGAATCTAATTTACTCCTCACACTATTCCTGCATGGCTCAATATCGGGTCGTAAGCTAATTTAAATACGAATTAATAACGAATTACGAAATTAACAAACGAAACCGCCCAGCCCTAGTGTTGACCACTACACCAGTTTTCTATAAGCAGTTGCTTGAAATTCAACTCAACCTGTGAAAGTTATGTTTGAATCCAGGAAAATCATGGTGCTTACATCTGACTTGACCATGGTGGTCTACGCCTTAGTTACCTCTAGACTGGACTACTGCAATGCACTCTATGTGGGGTTTCCCTTGAAGATGGCCCGGAAACAAATTGGTCCAACATTCGGCAGCCAGACTACTAACTGGGGTGAATTACAAGGAGCGGTCAACCTCCCTGTTTAAGGAGCTCCATTGGCTGCCATTCATTTTCCGGTCCCAATTCAAGGTGCAGGTTATCACCTATAAAGCCCTAAACGGTTTGGGACCTGCCAACCTTCGTGACTGCATCTTCTTCCACGAATCTGCACATTCCCTCCAATCCTTGGAGGAGGCCCTCCTCTCACCTCTTCCTCTATCACAGGCATGACTTGTGGGACGAAGGAGCCTTCTCCGCTGTGGCCCCCCGGCTATGGAACTCGCTCCCTGGTGAGATTAGGCAAGCCCCCACCCTAGCAGCCTTTAAGAAAGATCTAAAGACTTGGCTTTTTCGATGTGCCTTTGGAGAGTGACTAAAGAGGGGGTGGGGACAAGAGAGAGGGCCTTCTCGGTGGTGGCCCCTCGACTCTGGAACTCACTCCCTAAGGACATCAGGCATGTCCCAACTTTGGCAGTCTTTAGGAGGAGCTTGAAAACGTGGTTGTTCCAGTATGCCTTCCCAGAATAATGATCCCTCAGCATAATGTTCTCTAAAAGCACTTTATATCGATTTAGGATTGCTTGTACGTTTCCACCAACGCCCTACCTCCTCTATCTTGTTCATGCCCAGCATTATTTTTTTAACTTTAATGACATTTGGCCCAGCCATAGATTTGAAATGTGTTTTGTGCTATTGTTCAATGTTTATGCTATTTGTGTATGAGATTTATTTTAATTGCTTTGTATTAGTATTAGTATTTTGCTTTGCATTGTGGTTGTTATTGCTTGTATTGATGTATTGTGGGCTCGGCCTCATGTAAGCCGCACTGAGTCCCTTGGGAGATGGTAGCGGGGTATAAAGAAATAATAATAATATTATTAATAATAATAATAATAATAATAATAATATACCAATCCTGTTGTTTCACCTACACTGTTTTCCTCATATTTCACTTTCCCCCACCTTATTGAAAGTCTAATTTCACTATACAGTCTCCTATGAGCTCCTCTGCCACAAATGTACCTTTTCATTGCTATCTCATCCAGTATAAATAAAGCACCGGGATTGTGGTGCAGCTGGCTGAGTGTCAGCTGCATTAAGATCACTCTGACCAAAAGGTCATGAGTTTGAAGCCAGCCCGGGTTGGAGTGAGTTTCCAACCAATTGTGTGTAGCCTGTTGTCGACCTTTGCAACCCAAAAGACAGTTGCATCTGTCAAGTATGAAAATAAGATACCATCCTAAAAGTGTGGGGAGGCTAAATTAACTGATTAATGAGGCCATAAAGAAGACTCCAGCAAAGCATTCCAGCGGGGAAACATGCGGGAATGCGGAAGTGCTTCATCAGTGTCGCAGATGGACGATGAAAGCAACAGCTCCCCTGGCGGCCAGAAAAAGTTAAATAGCCTCTGTGTATGTCTGTGTATGTTTTTTATGTCAAAATTGGCATTGAATGTTTGCCATATATGTGTACACTGTAATCCGCCCTTAGTCCCCTGCGGGGTGAGAAGGGCGGAATATAAAAGCTGTAAATAAATAAAAAAATAAATAAAGTTTATTATTATTATTATCTGTATTATTACAGATCCTATTTGCTAATTTGGTTCCTGAAATGGCAGACATTGTTGGAAGCACTAAGATGTACAGAGGTTCCTATGAAGCTGTGAAAGGCCGAAAGTAAGTAATTTAAATTTCATTGGCATCAACATTTAATTACCCCTCTTTGTCTTGGGAAAAAATGAACATACACCCCTGGTTGTGAGATGAAATATATCCTCAGGAAGCCATGCCTATGAAACATACAACATGACATCATTTGCAAATTGTAGAACATCAGAGCCTTTGCTCCATTATTCTCAAAAGTTCCAATGGGATCAACAAAGATGTTTGATATTGTGCATTCACCACTACAGTATCATTTACTACAGAGTCAAGGATGTTTCAGTTGAGTGACCTTTATAGAACCCTGGGCTCATCTATACTGACAATATAATGCTTCTTGAAGTTGCACTCTTCAAACTGTGGTGGCTAGAAAATGCATGCTGTTGAAGTGTGTTGAAGTGTAAACCAATGTAAGCTAAACCAGGGTAAAGTCCAGAATAAGAATCATAGAATCATCAAATCAAAGAGTTGGAAGAGACCTCATGGGCCATCCAGTCCAACCCCTTGCCAAGAAGCAGAAATATTGCATTCAAATCACCCCCGACAGAGGGCCATCCAGCTTCTGTTTAAAAGCTTCCAAAGAAGGAGCCTCCACCACACTCCAGGGCAGAGAGTTCCACTGCTGAACGGCTCTCACAGTCAGGAAGTTCTTCCTCATGCTCAGATGGAATCTCCTTTCTTGTAGTTTGAAGCCATTGTTCCACGTCCTAGTCTCCAGGGAAGCAGAAAACAAGTTCTCTCCCTCCTCCCTGTGGCATATCTCCTTTCATCCTTCTCTTCTTCAGGCTAAACATGCCCAGCTCCTTAAGCCGCTCCTCATAGGGCTTGTTCTCCAGACACTTGATCATTTTAGTCGCCCTCCTCTGGGACACATTCCAGCTTGTCAATATCTCTCTTGAATTGTGGTGCCCAGAATTATTATTATTATTATTATTAACTTTATTTGTACCCCGCTAGCATCTCCCGGAGGACTCGATGCGGCTTACACAGGCCGAAGCCTCAAAACACAATACAATAGAGAATATAACATCACAACAACAAAGCAAATCAAACAATAAGCAAAATAACATAACACCGCAATACTAAGCAAATCAAACAATAAGCAAAATAACAACAATGACAGTACATCAAGACATTATTAAAAACTGGTTCGGCCGGCGCACTGGGGTACAAGGGTTAAAAGTGCTGAATGGCAGGAGGCACGTAGGGTTAAGTGCGATGTGCAGCAATATTCCAGGTGTGGTCTAACCAAAGCAGAATAGAGGGGTAGTATTACTTCCCTAGATCTAGACATTATGCTCCTATTGATGCAGGCCAAAATCCCATTGGCTTTTTTGCCGCCACAGCACATTGTTGGCTCATGTTTAACTTGTTGTCCACGAGGACTCCAAGATCTTCTTCACACGTACTGCTCTCAAGCCAGGCATCGTCCCCCATTCTGTATAATTGCATTTCGTTTTTTCTGCCTAAGTGGAGTATCTTGCAATCACTACTGTCTCGGTCAGTAGTGATTTAATGCAGCTGGCTACTAACTAGCTGCACCACAGCCTGGTCACTAATGTGTTTTGTGAACCTGAGAACTGACAGAGCCGACAAAAATGCCCATATTATCCTCTGGGACAGGCAACTGAATACCTCTCATGCTGTTACCTTATTTTTTGTACCTCAAGTGCTTCTGGAATACATGTTCACATCCTAACTGGGAAACTGGGGGAGAGGGTGTATTATTTCTTGCTGTTAAGATATGGATACTATGGTTTCTGGAACTGATTCAAGACCACCTTCTGTAGTTAATGTAATCACCATGTTGACCTTGAACCTCTTCCAGAGATAGCAATCTAATCATCTGCACAGCGAAACTGGTGTCTGCCAAACTGGTTTGTAACTGACCAAAGTGGTCAATGGAGAACAGTGGTTCTCAACCTGTGGGTCCACAGGTGTTTTGGCCTACAACTCCCAGAAATTCCAGCTGTTAGGATTTCTGGGAGTTGAAGGTCAAAATATCTGGAGATCCACAGTTTAAGAACCACTGGTGTAGAAGAACCCCCTGAATGGTATGGGTTGAGAAGATCATGTGTAGTCAAACAAGACATCAATTGGGAAAGAGCAACTCTGTCCAAAACTTTGGTTGAGAAAATGGAGAAGAACGATAAGATGATAATGAACCCAGAAGGAAGGATTCAAAAAAGGAAGAGCACAAAGAGTGGATAAAGAAAAGATGGGAAAGAGTTGTGTTAGGATGAGTGGAAAGAAGACAACAAAACCATGATTCATCACCAAGTCAATAACAAGCAGGAAATGGCCTGGAACAATGGCTTTGGTAAACCAGCTGATGGCATGGGAGGTGGAGATTCATCCACTAAAATGAATTAATAATTGAGGTTATATTTTCATGCAAGAAAGTGAGCTTCAAACATTTCTTTTTCATGCAGGTTTATAGTTGTCTGCGGTCATGTCACTCTGAGCAGCGTAACAGCTTTCATAAAGGACTTCCTAGCACAAGCTTCAGGAGATGAAGCCACTGAGATGGTCTTCCTGGGAGAGTAAGTATTAGTTCTTTGATGTGGAACATCACATCAAAAATGGACTAAAGACATACCTGACTGGCGTACAGACAGACATATATGAATGGACTTCACTATTGAGGGTTATTAGACATTGATGCTTCCTAGAATGCATCTACATGGACTATTAATGCCAATGCTGATCCAGAGTGGTGTACACATTGAAATACTTTAAACCAATAACATGTCTATTTAAAATGTATAGTTTAAAGTTGACCAGATAGGCTTGCTGGAAGAGATAGATCTTTTAAATTCAGACAGCCTATTTAACTGTTGGATCTCCTTCAGTAGGTCATTGCACTGTGTTAGGAAGCCACTGGCAATGATGTCAACTACATTAGTTCTGCATTGGGGATATGCTCTAAGATATCTAGAACTTCTATTATTTATACCAGAACTACAGTGATACCTTGACTTAAGAGTTTAATTTGTCCCGTGACTGAGCTCTTAACTCAAAACACTCTTAGTGGAGAGAGCAGTCAGTCCCTCCCTAAATTCACCAAAAACTCGTGAATAAGTGAAACATTCTGAAATTTGATGGGCTAACAGTGGTAAATGTGATCTACCATTGTAGCAAGTTTCACGTCAATAGCTTTAAAAATGAGGGATATAGTAGCCCCTAAAGTTTCCCCAGTTATTGTCATTTAATTATGTGCCAATTACTAGGGCTGGGCGGTTTCGTTCATTAATTTCGTAATTCGTTATTAATTCGTTATTTTTTTGATAACGAAGCGTTATTGAACCATTCAGGAGCAACTAAAAAACGAAACGAATTTTTCCAATTCATTTTGTAATTGTTTCATAATTGTTTTGAAATCGTTTTGTTATTATTTCCGCATGTCTGGTGCAAGTTTTAGGGTTGCTGTTTGTTTTATCAGTGAAAAAAAATATATAATCACACCAACAGTCAACAACAGAGGGAGAGAGAAGCTTCAGAAGTTCCCCCTGTCTCATTTGGAGGTTTTTTTAGCGTATTGCGCAGTCGCGTCCGCCATTAACAAATCGATTCGTAATTGTTTTGTAATTGTTTCGTAATTTCTGAAATTTCGTATATTTCGAACTTTTTTTAAGGAAAATTTTGGAATTCTTTTAAAAATCGAAACGCAAAAACCCCCTAAAAACGAATCGAGTTTAGAAACAAATTTTTCCGTGGTTGCCCAGCCCTACCAATTACTATAACAAAATATTTATTTATTTATTTCCAGCATTTCTACCCCGTCTTTCTCAACCCCTGAAGGGGAGCTCAGGACGGCTTGCATTTGGCACAATTTGATGCCATTAAATATAACAAAGCAATATAACAACAATAAAAACAATAAATAGAACATTAATTAAAACAATAAAAACGGTATTGTCAGCCGTATCACCATTCCAGTCAAATTCCATATCCAAAGCACTATTTATGCCTGCTGTCCAAAAACTTCCTAAAAGACAGGAGGGATGAAGCCGATCTTACCTCATTGGGAAGCGAGTTCCACAGGTGGGGGGCTACAACCGAGAAGGCCCTGTCTCTCATCCCCGCCAGACGTATTTGCGAATAATCTTCCTGCTATTACAAATACCATATATATACTATTACAAATACCATATAATGAAATTTTGTTACTTTCATTATAGTAATGAAATTTTCACTAGGTATAATTTAGAAATACTTTAGAAACAAAGTGTCAGTGTCCCCCAATTTTGTAATGACCTTTGAATCATTTTTGAATGGATCACATATCCCTAGCATCAACCATCCAGTCTTTAATATAGTTCTAACCCTGTTAAGTTATCTGTAATGTCATACATTGTCCTATTCCTTATAAGTTCATAAAAGAAGTACAGTAAGATATATTTTTTAATGTCCTTCACTTATCTCTGACAAGTGGAGGGCATTTCAAATTGCGGGAGCAAAGGTGCTGCTCCAGTGGAGACATTGCAGAATTTGTCTTTAAGATGTGCCAAGGGCATAGTTTGAAATGTAAGCTAGTAAATGGTGTACTGGTGGAACTGATTTCAGTACCATACAATAAATTATTTTTCTTTAAGACTGAGTACCACAGGAATAATTTTCAATGATTAACCAGATTGTAATCTCAGGTGGATCTCACTAAAGCTTCTTTCTTTCTTTCTGTATCATACTTGACACTATTTATGATGGTGGGACATTTATTTCCAGGTTATAGACAATATGTTTGCTCTCTGATTCTACTCCTAATCGTAGCAATAATATGATTTAACAAAATGACCTTCTAAGACACTGTGAAGCCTCTTAAAATAATTTAATAGGGCTGGGCGGTTTCGTTCGTTAATTTCGTAATTCGTTATTAATTTGTATTTAAATTAGCTTACGATCAGATATTGAGCCATTCAGGAATAGTATGAGGAGTAAATTAGATTCGAAACAACTTTTTCAATTTATTTCATTATTGTTTCATTATTATTTCAAAATTATTTCATAATTTTTTCGTAATTTTTTCGTAATTTTTTTCGCTTGTCTGGTGCAAGTTTTATAGTTGTTTGTTTTATCACACCAACAGTCAACAACAGAGGGAGAGGGAAGCTTCAGAAGTTCCCCTGTCCCATTTGGAGGTTTTTTTTAGCATATTGCGCAATCGCGTCCGCCATTAACGAATCGATTCGAAATTAACGAAATTTCGTAAATAACGAAATTTTGAAATCTCAAAATTTCGGAAGTATTTAGAATTTGGAAACGCTAGCGCCCCCTGGAAACAAATCGAGTTTAGAAACAATTTTTTCCATGGTTACCCAGCCCTATAATTTAACTATGTCAGGTTAACCACCTTATCGTGTTGAGAAATTTCTCAGTCGTAGGACACTTCAGCCTCTTTTCAAGTATGGAGATGCACTGAGCTCATCACATGAGTTAAACTAATGCAAGTTGGATTCTAGAGCTCATTGGCTGTATTCTATGTTCCAGAATGAGGAAGGCATCACACTTCTAAAAAAGAAATTAAAATGTTCACCCTTTATATATTTTGCCTTATTTAGAAATGCCCCTTCTCTGGAGCTAGAAACTGTGTTCAGATGTTATGCTGCATATTCCTCCTTCTACCAAGGGACTGTCATGAAGACTCAAGATCTTCTGAGAGTTCAGGTAGGATTCCTCTGATATCTGCAAGAGCAGACCTTATAGCTTTGGCTATGAATTAATGTTTATGGGATGAAGCAATGATGGGAAGTTAGGATCCTTGATTTTTCTTCAGATTTGCCTCATACCTCATATCTCGTGAAGGCGGATCTGGCCAGGGTGGTCCATGCCTTAGTCACCTCTAGATTGGACTACTGTAATGCACTCTACATGGGGCTGCCCTTGAAAACAGCCCAGAAATTTCAGTTGGTTCAGCGGGCGGCGGCCAGGATGCTAACTGGTGCTCCTTACAGGGAGAGGTCAACTCTCCTGTTTAAGGAGCTCCATTGGCTGCCGTTCATTTTCTGGTCCCAATTCAAGATGCAGGTGCTTACCTACAAAGTCCTAAATGGTTTGGGACCCATCTACCTGCATGACCGCATTTCTGTATACGAACCCGCATGATCTCTTCGATCTTCTGGAGAGGCCCTGCTCACAATCTCACCTGCATCGCAAGTGTGATTGGTGGGGTCGAGGGACAGGGCCTTCTCGGTGGCGGCCCCTCGACTCTGGAACACACTCCCCAAGGACATCAGGCATGCCCCAACTCTGGCAGTTTTCAGGAGGAGCTTGAAAACGTGGTTGTTCCAGTGTGCCTTCCCAGAATAAGGAAACTCCAAGCAATTTGTCCCGAATGCATTTTATTAGAGATCTAGGATCGTCTGCACGCCCCACCTATCTTCAAAATACCTATCCTATTTCACCTGGCCATGCCCAGCATTTTTTAACAATTTTAATTATTACACTTGACCCTGCCATAGGTTCTTTTAATGCGTCGTGGTGTTATTGTTAATGTTTACTGCTTGTTTATGAATTTATTGTTGTGTTGTTGTTGTTGTTTTACTGATGTATTTGGGCTCGGCCTCTTGTAAGCCACATCGAGTCCTTCGGGAGATGGTAGCAGGGTACAAATAAAGGTTTAATTATTATTATTATTATTATTATTATTATTATTATTATTATTTGTCTCTAGTGCTCTAAGGATGTTATCCCATGCTCCCCATCCATTTCTAGACACTTTGAAAACACTTTGAAAACAGAATACATTCATTATAAATCATTATGAAAGTGTCTCAGAAGACCTTGAAAATTAGGAGACAAAGACAGAGAGAGATTGAGAGAAAGAGATCATTTTCTGAGCCCAGCAATTGGAAGCAAAAAACAAACAAACTGTGGGATGGAAGATGACATATTGAATCACTTCAGTGATGTAGAATAAAGGGACGTTGCTGTTGGCAGTCCCCTACCTATTAAAACTTGTGCGCCAGCTGCGCCCGTACCTTGGGAAGTCTGACTTGGCCACAGTGGTCCACACTCTGGTTACATCCCGTTTAGACTACTGCAACAGAGACCATACGACCCCTCTGTTACGCCACTGGCTGCCTATTAGCTTCTGAGCACAATTCAAAGTGCTGGTTTTGACCTATAAAGCCCTAAACGACTCCAGCCCAGTTTACCTGTCCGAACGGATTCTCCCCTATGAACCATCAAGGCTGTTAAGATCTTCCGGAGGGGCCCTGCTCTCGGTCCCACCACCCTCGCAATCACGGTTGGTGGGAACATGGGACAGGGCCTTCTCGGTGGTAGCTCCCCGGCTTTGGAACTCCCTCTCACAAGAGATCAGATCTGCCCCCTCCCTCCTGACGTTCAGGAAACTACTAAAAACCTGGCTCTAGAATGTGGCATTTGAGGATTGAACCTATAATCTCCTTCCTTGTGCTGAACTGTGACTATGAGTATGACTATGACTATGACTGGATGGACGACTTGGCTTAGGTAATTGTGATGATGATGTTTTTATTGTATTTCATTGTACTATTTTAATATGTAATGACTTTGCACTTTGTTGTACCTATATATTATTGTACTTTCTTATATGCTGTAAACCGACCTGAGTCCCTCGTTGAGGTGAGAAGGCGAGTATAGAAAACTTCTAAATAAATAAATAAATGCATTGACATTTCTCTCCCAAAATCCTACTTTGCAAGTCTGGCATGGTATTTTTTTTTAACAAAAATCAATTTAATCATTCAAAATACCAAAGATGGAGCCTACTGGCTCCCATGCCACAATGTAGAACTACTTCCAGCAGGTCACTGTCACAAAACTATCGAGGAACTGGCGCATGCCACCTCTGTGGCAACATTGGGGGGAGGGGTTTCCTTTGTTTACTTGGAGTCAACGGGGGGGGGGGGGAGTTGAATGATGGATGCTTCTCCCCATGACTTGAGGTTAAGGAGGAAGCCTTGTGATGCGGGATGTGGGGTGATGGGTTTCCCATGTCCCCCTCCAGTCACATTTGGATTTAACACAATACGTGGTGATTCCAGAGGCCCATCTTATGAGGTCAAAAAAATATCTTTATGGCACTGAGTTTCCAATGCATTTTACTGTCTTGAAAAAACAGATGAATAGAGCTGAAGCATGTCTCATTTTGGCTGACACATGTTCTGTTGAGCCTTACAATGAAGATACCTCCAACATCATGAGGTAAGGCAAATAAAGTGGCTTTTCACCCCATACCTACATGGGGCTCGCAGTCCTAGCTGTTGAATTCTTCAATATGTTGATCTATAGCAGTGGTTCTTAACCTGTGCGTTCCCAGCTGTTTTGGCCGACACCTCCCAGAAATCCCAGCCAGTTTACCAGCTGTTAGGATTTCTGGGAGTTGAAGGCCAAAACATCTGGGGACCCACAGATTGAGAACTACTGGTCTATAGCTTTCATAATCCCTTACCATCATAGTCATTGACGTTTCAACCAACAATGCTTCCAGGAAGACCATAGGTTGTTCTGTCCTGTTCTAGGTTCTGGATAGATTCTATGTGCAGCAGCCATTGAGAGACTTACTCAATGACCCTGTGTCGGGCCACAGATGCCTTAAAGGGCCAGATTCAGAATTAGTTCCAAAATAGAGTTTATTAAACAAAAGTAAAGGACTCAGAAACACTTAACTCAGTGTCTCTGGTCAAAACATAAAGGCAGAACCACTCCTGGTTCAAAAAAGGTAACTGAAGCAATAATCTGGATTATCCGGAGAAAAGAACCGGATTAAAACAAAGCGCTCCAAAAGTCCCCTAAAATAGCACAGCAAGTAACCAGTTAACAAACAAAAGAGCCACAGGGAAGGCAGCGTAGTCAAACAAAGTCCGAGGTCATAGCAAGCCGAATCCAAGGTAGTGAAGTTCCAAAGTCCACGTAGGCAGCGTCATAGTCAAACCGGTTCGAAGTCAAGGAAGGGGGAAATCAGCACTCACGAGAATCCAAGCCGAGTCGAAAGCACACACAAATGGAAACAGTAACCTGTAGATTCAGGACCCAATGCCAACATGAAACAGGCAGCAACAAAAACCCAATGCACGAACATAAACCAACACTTTGCCTTCTGCAAAGATTCCCCATTTTAGAGTCTTCTTTTATCTTACACATCATCATCAGAAGGTGAGCTGACTCCGCCCCGTCGTTATTCCTTTCAGCTGTTCTTGATTCCACACATGAACTCCTACTCCCATCCCTCCAACTTCTCCATCTTCTGTCAAGACTTAGGTCCCCCCAAGACTCAGCCGTATTCCCCAATTGCCAGTCCTCATTACCAGAGAACCCTTCAAATGTATCACTGGACGTCAGCTCTGCACATACAGCTTGTACTTATTTTACCTTAGTCCAGTCCAATGTGTCATCTTCATCTTCATCATTCTCTAACCCATCACCCCCAGAGAAACCCAAGAATGATCCCTCATTTGTGGGAGAATTGAGTATATCCCGGATCCTCTTCCTCTGTTGCTCCTCATCAGACTCCTGCTCCCGAGTAGCCATTTCCCTTCCCTTAGACCAATCCATGATGTTTCCTTCCTCCTCTTCATTTGTTGACCCATCGTCCCCAGAGAAACCCAAGAATGATTCCTCATCTGTGGGAGCATTAAGCATATCCCGGATCCTCTTCCTTTGTTGCTCCTCATCAGACTCCTGCTCCCGAGTAACCCGTTTTCCCCTTCTAATGCCCAAACTACTGTTGGCATCGCTACTCACAGGCTGAACTACAACACCCTGTCTCATTCTCTTTCAAAACTATCTGAACCAGAAGTATGAATTAGTCAAACGTTGACTTTCAAGGCCATTTTATGGCCTTCAGAGCCTTTGGAGTTCTGTCCCAGTTCTCTAATTGGGGTTGGATTGGATGGCCTTGTTATTCCCTCTAGTTCTATAGTCTATGATTCCAATCTATGAGACCATTTCTTCCTAAATCAAATTGATGTATACCAACTTGGACCACTCTGCCTTACTAGGAATCCATACTCGCTCTTGATAGATCCTGTAGTCAGTCTCTCTCATACACTGAAATCCAAAGTTTTTAGTTCATTAGTCCAGTATGTATTCCTGCAGGACAACAGCAGTGAAATATAGAAATAATTAGCACATATAAAGATAAGGACCACCACAGTGTCTGTTCTGTCGTGTGCTGGGCCTGTAAAGAATTTCCTTTAGAACAGGACGTGCAACCTTTGCCCAGCGGGAAGCCAAGGGGCCCAAGGAGAAGTTCTCAGAGGTTTTCCACCACAAATGATCTTGAGATGGCTTGTGAAGTATAACAAAGTCTTTTATTAATGAACAATCAAACAGAAACTTCTTTTGTCTTCAGTAAATATAAACAAATGTTTCCAGGCTTTAATGCAACTGGTAGCTTCCTAATCTTGCCCACGAAGGACAGGCAACTGTCTTCAATAACTTCTTCTTTACTTTAAAGGAAAATCCCCTTTTTAACTTCTCCCAGGCTGACTGTAATCTAACCCTTACTGATGTGGGCTTCGCTACCGGCTAGAACTGCTTCTCGAATGCTGAGTGAACCTACCAGTAAAGGCTTAGATGTTCTCCAGCTGAAGTTCTTTGGTCTTTAGGGCTGTTTCCCTTGGAATCTTTGGAGACTCTTAAGACTGTTGTCCCCCAGAAAGTCTTAAGGGTTGAAACTAACTAAAAATGGCTCCCTTCCCTTCCCAATTGCCCTGAGTGAGGGGCGGAACCAAAACTTAATGATGATGGACAGGTGACTTGCCCTATGACTGCAACCAAAGGAAGCCACTAGGCTTGGGTAACCACGGAAAAAATTGGTTCTAAACTCGTTTTGTTTTTAGGGGGCCCTTGCGTTTCGTTTTTTTTTAATAATTCCGAAATTTTCCTTTTAAAAATTTTGAAATATACAAAATTTCGTATAATTACGAATTGATTCGTTAATGGTGGATGTGATTGCACAATATGCAAAAAAAAAAACCTCCAAATGGGACAGGGGGAACTTCTGAAGCTTCCCTCTCCCTCTGTTGTTGACTGTTGGTGTGATAAAACAAACAACAACTATAAAACTTGCACCAGACATGCGAAAATAATTACGAAATAATTACAAAATAATTACAAAATAATTACGAAATAAATTGAAAAAAATGTTTCGAATCTAATTTACTCCTCACACTATTCCTGCATGGCTCTATATTGGATTGTAAGCTAATTTAAATACGAATTAATAACGAATTATGAAATTAAGGAACAAAACCGCCCAAGCCTAGAAGCCACCTATCTGCGGAGTCCCTGAAACTTTGGACTGCAAGCAAACATTTAATGCAAAACAAATAAAATTGGAGCTCCTGGTACAGCCATACCAGAACAGTGTCTGCTTTTAGTTTCATTGAATGCCAGGTGGTTTAATAAAAATAATTCATTGAGTTGCTATGAAGTCATTTCAGTGGTTTGTCAATGCAAAAGCAGATTGATCAACACATTTTTCATGCAGGGTGTTGTCCATCAAGAATCACTACCCGGCGACCAGAGTCATAATACAAATCATCCAGTCTTCTAACAAGGTTGGGCGTTTTTACATTCTAGGATGAATTATAGTAGAGCTTGTCTTTAAGGACTGGCTATCAAATTGAAGAGAAATAATTTATAGTATTTACTTTTCCAATTGAAATCCTACTATGCTGTATTCAAGCTGCAGTGTGCATTTTGTTGGGTAGTCCAACCCCAAAGAAGGATGGTTTTGTGTACTAAAAAAGTGGGATGAGAGTAGTCTGAGGCAGAAAAGTGGAGCTGGTAAAGTCCTATGGAGTCACGTTCTTTCCTAGGAGCCCCCAGTGACACAATGGATTAAAGCAGGGGTCCTCAAACTTCTTAAACCGAGGTCCAGGTCACAGTCCATCAAACTGTTGGAGGGCCGCATTATATTGTCGACGGCTTTCATGGCTGGAATCACTGGGTTGTTGTAGGTTTTTCCGTGCCATTTGGCCATGTTCTAGAGGCATTCTCTCCTGACGTTTCGCCTGCATCTATGGCAAGCATCCTCAGAGGTTGTGAGGTCTGTTGGAATTAGGAAAAGGGTTTATATATCTGTGGAATGACCCAGGTGAGACAAAGGACTCTTGTCTGCTGGAGCTAGGTGTGAATGTTTCAACTGACCATCTTGATTAGCATTTGATTGCCTGGCAGTGCCTGGAGCAATCTTTTGTTGAGAGGTGATTAGATGTCCTTGTTTGTTTCCTCTCTGTTGTTGTGCTGTTCTAATTTTAGAGTTTTTTTTAGTACTGGTAGCCAGATTTTGTTTATTTTCATGGTTTCCTCCTTTCTGTTGAAATTGTCCACATATTTGTGGATTTCAATGGCTTCTCTGTGTAGTCTGACATGGTGGTTGTTGGAGTGGTCCAGCATTTCTGTGTTCTCAAATAATATGCTGTGTCCAGGTTGGTTCATCACATTCACCAGGCAACCCTTTTGCCTAGTTCCAACAGACCGCACTACCTCTGAGGATGCTTGCTATAGATGCAGGCAAAACGTCAGGAGAAATGCCTCTAGAACATGGCCATATAGCCCGAAAAAACCTACAACAACCCAGCCGCATTATAATTTGAAAAAAAAAAATGAATGAATTCCTATGAACTCTGCACATATCTTAATAGTAGTGCAAAAAATACTTTAAAACAACACAATAATTAAAATGAAGAGCAATTTTAACAAATATAAACTTAGTATTTCAATGGGAAGTGTGGACCTGCTTTTAGCTGATGAGATATGGTTGTTGTTGTTGTTGTTGTTGTTGTGTGCTTTCAAGTCATTTCAGACTTAGGTTGGTCCTGAGCAAGGGCCGAGTAAATGACCCTGGAGGGCTGTATCCAGTCACCGGGCCTTAGTTTGAGGACCCCTGGATTAAACCCTTGTGCCGGCTGGACTGAAGACTGATAGGTCGCAGGTTGTTGTTGTTGTTGTGTGCTTTCAAGTAATTTCAGACTTAGGTTGGTCCTGAGTAAGGGCTGAGTAAATGAGCCTGGAGGGCTGTATCCAGTCACCGGGCCTTAGTTTGAGGATTAAACCCTTGTGCCGGCAGGACTGAAGACTGATAGGTTGCAGGTTCGAATCAGGGTAGAGCGTGGATGAGCTCCCTCTGTCAGCTCTGGTTCCCCATGCGGGGACATGAGAGAAGCTTTTGCACAAGGATGGTAAAACATCAAAACACCAGGGCATCTCCTGGGCAACATCCTTGCAGACAGCCAATTCTCTCACACCAGAAGTGATTTGCAGTTTCTCAAGTCGCTCCCCACATAAGAAAAACAACAACCTTATTTCCTACTGTATTTTGGTGGAAAGTGCAAGGAGGAATGCAGTCAGTTTCAAATTATTGAAAAGAGAGTATCAATAGAAAAAAGTTTGCAAATAGTATTGTCGAAGGCTTTCATGGCCGGAATCATTGGGTTGTTTTAGGTTTTTTCGGGCTATATGGCAATGTTCTAGAGGCATTTTCTCCTGACGTTTCACCTGAATCTATGGCAAGCTTCCTCAGAGGTAGTGAGGTCTGTTGGAACTAGGAAAAAGGGATTATATATCTGTGGAATGACCAGGGTGGGACAAAGGACTCTTGTCTGCTGGAGCTAGGTGTGAATGTTTCAACAGATCATCTTGATTAGCATTTGATTGCCTGGCAGTGCCTGGAGGAATCTTTTGTTGAGAGGTAATTAGATGTCCTTGTTTGTTTTCTCTCTGTTGTTTGCAAATAGTATTTTTTATAAACATGCTCCACGGAGGCAAAGAACAACCCCTCAGAGTGGCCATGGGATGTGAAGTATCCCAGGTGAATAAAAATGGAAAGCAGAAAGGAGAATGGAGTGGGATAGTTTTGATGAGGATAACAAAGTTGGCTGGACTTCTGAACAGAAGCCCTCCTATTATAAAAGTGAAGATAACATGAAAATTCTGTTAGACAAGCAGGTTTTTGTTCATTTTCCTTGAATTTTACACCAGTTTCATTTTGCCCTCAGTGCACCTGCATGAATTTAGTTACTTAGGAATCATGATACTGAGTGATCTATATCAGGTATTTTTTTTATCAAAAAATGTTTAAGAATCTTGAAATATGTGTTGTTGAAGCATCTCACAGCTGGAACCACTTGGTTCCTATGAGTTTCCAGGCTGTATGGCCATGTTCTCTCCTGAAGTTTCACCCACATCTATGGCAGGCATCCTTTTTCAATGGTGAATTGGATTTTTGGATGGATGCTGTTGAGGTGGTCCAGGAACTTGTTTAGTTCTTCTTCTGAATGGTTCCAAATAATGAAGGTGTCATCCACATATCTGAACCATGTAGTGGTCTTTTTTCTTCTTTCAGACAAGAGTTCTTTCTCCCACCTTGGACATTATTCCACAGATATCTAAACCTCACTTGCCTACTTTCCAAAAGACTTCACAACCTCCAAGGATGCCTGCTGTAGATGTGGGTAAAACGTCAGGAGAGAATGCTTCTGGAATATGCCCATACAGCCCAGAAAACTCACAGCAACCCAGTCTATAAATGCTGAGCATTTTAATTGCTCTGTGCCAGCTTAGACTTTCCTTCCTTCCTTCCTTCCTTCCTTCCTTCCTTCTTTCTTTCTTTCTGGTTACATCCCGTATAGACTACTGCAACGCTCTCTACGTGGGGTTGCCTCTGAAGACTGCCCGGAAGCTGCAATTAGTCCAATGAGCGGCAGCCAGATTACTAACAGGAGCGGAGTACAGGGCGCATACTACTCCTCTGTTGCGCCAACTCCACTGGCTGCCAATTAGCTTCTGAGCACAATTCAAAGTGCTGGTGTTGACCTATAAATCCCTAAATGACTCTGGCCCAGTTTACCTGTCCGAACGGATTCTCCCCTATGAACCATCAAGGTTGTTAAGATCTTCTGGAGGGGCCCTACTCTCGGTCCCACCACCTTCGCAAACACGTCTGGTGGGGATGAGGGACAGGGCCTTCTCGGTGGTGGCCCCTCGGCTCTGGAACTCTCTCCCACTGGAGATTAGAACTGCCCCTTTTCTCCTGACTTTTAGAAAGCTGGTGAAAACTTGGCTCTGGAATTTAGCATTTGATGAGTGAGTCAATAACTCTTGACCACACGGACGGATGGTGATGAATTGCGATTTCATTTTGACGACTTGGCCTTATGTAATTATATGATTGTATTTTAATGTATTTTATGGATTAGTGTATTATGGGGTGTGATGATTTAAACTATTGTTTATGAATCTTTTGTTGCGAACCAGCCTGAGTCCCTCTTTGGAGGTCGAGAAGACCGGTATATAAAAGTTCTAAATGAATTTCTTTCTTTCTTTCTTTCTTTCTTTCTTTCTTTCTTTCTTTCCTTCTTTCCTGAGAAAGATGAAGGATCACTAGTGTCTTGAAACAAATTTGTTTCTTTCTTTGAATGGAACTGTGTTTCATTTTGTGTTTCTCATTTTCTCCTGAAATAGCTCTACTTGCCAAAGCTTCCCAACTGGGACTGGAAGAAAGGAGATAGTGTCATCTGTTTTGCTGAACTCAAGCTTGGGCTAATAGCACAGAGTTGCTTGATACCTGGGTTGACTTCTTTGCTGACCAGTCTGTTCATTAGAGAAGGTATAGAGGTAACTCCACATTTCTATTTTGTGGGACATTGCTTTAGCCGAAAGGCAAATAGGAGAGGTCAAGCATAAAGATCAATGATCAACCATGAAACTACCAGGCCAGACCAAAAATAATTGTGTTATTCAAGGACCACATTATTAGACATAAACTTCATTTAAATAAGTTGTGTCCGAGGAAGAGCAAGGAAACAAGGGGAACAACCTGATATTGGTCTAACTGATGCCAGCAGTCAACCCATGATCACCTGCTCAGCCTAAACTTGGGCAAAACAGCTCACCCCAGGCACTTTGGCTGGTCATTTACCCTTAACCTATACCCAAACGCAGCCTCCTCCGTCAATATCCCAGGCTTTATGAGCTAAAGATGTAATTCCAGAACCTACCTTTCACTATAAGAAGGGAAGATGTACACTGAAGTTTAATCTTCCCCCATTTGTAAGTAAAAGAGTAGACTACCTTAAATCACCAAGTTCAAATCATCTTGTTTGCTGTATACTAATCTTGTTTTGTATATAATAATAATAATAATAATAATAATAATAATAATAATTTATTTATACCCCGCTACCATCTCCCCATGGGACCCGGTGCGGCTTACATGAGGCCGAGCCCACATACGATACAACAATACAAGCAATACAAGCAATACAAACAATAACAATACAATACAGCAATTAAAATAAATCTCGTAACACAAAAGCATAAACATTAAACAAAATACAGTGCAAAATTAAAATCCATGGCTGGGCCAAATGTAATTAAAGTTTTAAAAATAATGCTAGGCATGAACAAGATGCAGGAGGTAGGGCTTTGATAGAAACATACAAGCAGTCCTAAATCGATATAAAGTGTTTTTTGGGCACATAATGCTAGGGGTTCATTATTCTGGGAAGGCACACTGGAACAACCATGTTTTCAAGCTCCTCCTGAAGATTGCCAGAGATGGGGCATGCCTGATGTCCTTAGGGAGTGAGTTCCAGAGTTGAGGGGCCACCACCGAGAAGCCGCTCTCCCTCGTCCCCACCAATCGTGCTTGTGATGCAGGTGGGAGCGTGAGTAGGGCCTCTCTAGATGATCGAAGAGATCGCAGTCATATAATACAGTCAAATAATAATAATGATGATGATGATGTAGACCCTGCAAGGAAGCAGATGAAACAATAGATCACAGTTGCTGCAAGAAGATTGTGCAGATAGACTACAAGCAGAGGCATAACACTGTTGCTCAGATGATTCATTGGAACTTGTGCCACAAATACCATCTGCCTGCAACAACTAACTGGTGGGATCACAAGCCAAAAAAAGTTACAGAGAATGAGCATGTCAAACTCCTCTGGGACTTCCGAATTCAGACAGACAGAGTTTTGGAGCACAATACTCCTGACCTCACAATCGTGTTAAAAAACGAAGTATGGATTGTCAATGTTGCAATCCCAGGTGACAGCAGGATTGAGAAAAAAAATGGAAAAGATGACACAATATGAGGATTTAAAGATCGAACTACAAAGACTGTGACACAAACCTGTGACTTAAACACAATCAGTGCTGACAGAATTACCATCTGCCAGCTGCAGAAGGCCACCTTACTGGGGTCTGTACACATTATTCGCCAATACATCACACAGTTCTAGGCACTTGAGAAGTGTCCGACGTGTGATCCAATACAACAGCCAGCAGAGTGATCTTGTCTGCTGTGGACTCATCTTGTTGTGTTTCAAATAATAATAATAATAATAATAATAATAATAATAATAATAATAATAATAATAAATTGAATGGCTTGCTTTAGGGTCTACACTAGAAATCAACCCAAATATCAAAAATAAATTAAGGTGCATCACCTTGTAGAATTTATGCAGTTTGACACTGGCTCAGTATTATGGAATATGCGTTGAAATGGGATTTTACATATACAAGCAGTCCCCAAGTTATGAACAAGATAAGCCACGTAGTCCATGCTCTGGTTACATCCCTTATAGACTACTGCAATGCTCTCTACGTGGGGTTGCCTTTGAAGACTATCCGGAAGCTTCAAATGGTCCAACGGACGGCAGCCAGGTTACTAACGGGAGCGGCGCTCAGGGAGCGTACAACTCCTCTGTTGCACCAGCTCCACTGGCTGCCAGTTTGCTACCAGGCACAATTCAAAGTGCTGGCTTTAACCTATAAAGCCCTACACGGTTCTGGCCCAACTTACCTGTCCGAACGCATCTCCTTCTATGAACCAGCTAAGATGTTGAGATCATCTGGGAAGGCCCTGCTCTTGGTCCCGTCTGCGTCACAAGTATGTTTGGCAGGGACGAGAGACAGGGCCTTCTCAGTGGTGGCCCCTCGGCTATGGAATGCCCTTCCTACAGATATTAGATCAGCCCCCTCCCTGTTAACATTTTGGAGGAAAGTGAAGACCTGGTTGTTTGAGCAGGTATTTGAAAAGGCAGTGTAACGATATAGGAATATGGAACAATTGGATGATGAGACTGGATCTTGACTTCAACTATGAGACACTAATTAGATGTTTTATTGATTTATAATGATTTTTATTATGCAACTGTTTTAATTGTTTTTAACTGTTTTATGATGATTTGAGTATTGAATTTTGCTACTGTTAACCACTTCGAGTCACCTGAGGGCTGAGAAAAGCAGTATACAAATATAGTAAATAAATAAATAAGTTCTGTAGGTCTGTTCTTAAGTTGAATTTGTTTGTAAGTCAGAAACTCACTTTCTGTCCCTGTGATAATTGGATTTTGTAAAATTTGGCCTTGTGGAAACAAGGATTGGTGATAAAGCTTTAGTTGAGAAAACCTTTTCCATATAACTCTTTCAGGCGTGAATTTCCCTTCTGGAGGGTCGATTCTTCTTACTTTCTGTTGTCTCACCTCTGTTCTCAACTATGAGTCATTTGTAAGTTGGATGTTTGTATCTCAGGGTCTGCCTGTAAAGGATGATCCCAGATGAGGGTCGATCTGAGATGGTGAAGCTGGGAGACGCCTGCTCGGATCCATGGCCGTTGACCTGTGGGGTCCCGCAAGGCTCTATTGTGACTCCCATGCTTTTTAACATCTACATGAAACCGCTGGGATAGGTCATCCAGAGTTTTGGAGCTAGGTGCCACCTCTATGCAGATGACACACAGGTCTACTACTCATTTCCACCCAATTCCAAGGAGGCCTCTCGGGTGCTGGATGAGTGCCTGGCCGCTGTGTCTATCTGGATGAGGAGGAACAAGCTGAAGATCAATCCCGACAAGACAGAGGTCCTTCTGGTCGATCGCAAACCTGACCGGGGTATAGGGTGGCAACCTGTGTTAGACGAGGTTACACTCCCCCTGAAGCCACAGGTCCGCAGTTTGGGAGTCCTCCTGGATTCAACGCTCACGCTTGAGGCTCAGGCGTCGGCGGTGTCCGGGAGGGCTTTCGCACAACTGAGACTCGTGCGCCTACTGCGACCGTACCTCGCAAAGTCTGATCTGGCCGGGGTGGTCCATGCCTTGGTCATCTCCAGATTGGATTACTGCAATGCGCTCTATGTGGGGCTGCCCTTGAAGACGGCTCGGAAGCTCCAACTGGTCCAACGATCAGCAGCCAGGATGCTAACTGGGGCCCCTTACAGAGAGAGGTCAACCCTCCTGTTCAAGGAGCTCCACTGGCTGCCATTTATATTCCGAGCCCAATTTAAGGTGCAGGTGCTTACCTACAAAGCTCTGAACGGTTTGGGACCAGCCTACCTGCGTGACCGCATTTCCATCTATGAACCCACACGTTCACTTCGGTCATCTGGAGAAGCCCTGCTCGTGATCCCACCGGCGTTGCAAGCGCGCTTGGTGGGGACGTGGGACAGGGCCTTTTCCGTGGTGGCCCCCGACTCTGGAACACCCTCCCCAAAGACCTTAGACAGGCCCCTACATTGGCTGTCTTCAGAAAGAACTTGAAGACCTGGCTTTTCCGATGCGCCTTCCCAGATTAGGAAATCTCCACTACCAAGTCCCATAAGCACTTTATCAGAACCAATGTTTGCTGCACATCGCACATCGCACTTGCCCTAGAAGCCCTATATACACTTCCTGTCACATCAGCACATTTAATCTTTGTACCCACCTTCTGGCCCGGCCCAGTTTTATTGTGTTTTAGTGTATTGTGCCTGTTATTTACTTTGCTTTATTCTGTTTTAATTGTTTGATTTGCTTAGATTGTATTGTTATGTTGTGTTGTTGAGGCCTCGGCCTGTGTAAGCCGCATCGAATCCTTCGGGAGATGCTAGCAGGGTACAAATAAAGTTTAATAATAATAATAATAATAATAATAATAATAATAATAAAATCCACATATTGAGCCAATGGTTCCAGGGCTGAGCATCAACCTGTTAGATGATAGAGGGATGGGAGAGGGTTATTTCCTTATGTATTTTTGGGAGTATTGTAAATAAGGGTGTTCTAGTATTCGGTTTTAACACAAGCTTTCTTTCTTTTACATTGGTTAAAACAGCAGGATGAGTTTAATATAAAGCATCAGAATGAAATAGAAGGCCAAGAATATAAAGTGATGACTCAACTTTTCTCATCTGATTTCAATGACATGTCTTTCAAAGATGCTTGCCGGTGAGTAGCTTATTTTTTCCTCCCATTTCTCATTATTTCTTAGACCTCACTCATAGCTGTCATCTCAAACTGCTCACCTAGCTATGCTTACAAGTGCTCTCTACAGGTGATCATACCTGGCTAGTTGCTAGTTGCTCTCAGTAGAGTGGCTGTTGGATTCTTGTAATCACCATATTTTCTGGAATATAAGACTACTTTTTAACCCAAGAAAATCTTTGCAAAAGTCAGGGGTAGTCTTATACACAGGAGTCGTCTTATATGCGGGAGTAGCCTTATACATGGGTTTTGTCTTATACGTGGGTCATCTTATAGAGCGGGTGCTGAAACTTTCACACCAGATTGGAGAACCTGTGGTTGCTGCATATTGTGGGGGAGCTCAAAAATGCCAGTGGCCGCGTCTCTGCCGTATGCAGCAACTGTATGAAAGCATTAAGGGCAACGCTGTACAAGTGTTGTCGTTGTTCATTCATTCAGTCGTTTCCGACTCTTTGTGACCTCATGGACCAGCCCACGCCAGAGCTCCCTGTCATGCAGTCATCGCTAATAGTCAACATGGATTTATCAAAAACAAGTCATGCCAGACTAATCTGATCTCTTTCTTCGATAGAGTTACAAGCTGGGTAGATGCGGGGAATGCCGTGGATGTAGCGTACCTGGATTTCAGTAAGGCCTTCGACAAGGTCCCCCATGACCTTCTGGCAAGGAAACTAGTCCAATGTGGGCTAGGCAAAACTACGGTGAGGTGGATCTGTAATTGGTTAAGTGGACGAACACAGAGAGTGCTCACTAATGCTTCCTCCTCATCTTGGAAAGAAGTGACAAGTGGAGTGCCGCAGGGTTCCGTCCTGGGCCCGGTCCTGTTCAACATCTTTATTAATGACTTAGATGAAGGGCTAGAAGGCAGGATCATCAAGTTTGCAGACGACACCAAATTGGGAGGGATAGCCAATAGTCCAGAGGACAGGAGCAGAATTCAAAATGATCTTGACAGATTAGAGAGATGGGCCAAAACTAACAAAATGAAGTTCAACAGTGACAAATGCAAGATACTCCACTTTGGCAGAAAAAATGAAATGCAAAGATACAGAATGGGTGACGCCTGGCTCGAGAGCAGTACGTGTGAAAAAGATCTTGGAGTCCTCGTGGACAACAAGTAAAACATGAGCCAACAATGTGATGTGGCAGCAAAAAAAGCCAATGGGATTTTGGCCTGCATCAATAGGAGCATAGTGTCTAGATCTAAGGAAGTCATGCTACCCCTCTATTCTGCTTTAGTTAGACCACATCTGGAATATTGTGTCCAATTCTGGGCACCACAATTCAAGAGAGATATTGACAAGCTGGAATGTGTCCAGAGGAGGGCGACTAAAATGATCAAGGGTCTGGAGAACAAGCCCTATGAGGAGCGGCTTAGGGAACTGGGCATGTTTAGCCTGAAGAAGAGAAGGCTGAGAGGAGATATGATAGCCATGTATAAATATGTGAGAGGAAGCCACAGGGAGGAGGGAGCAAGCTTGTTTTCTGCTTCCTTGGAGACTAGGACGCGGAACAATGGCTTCAAACTACAAGAGAGGAGATTCCATCTGAACATTAGGAAGAACTTCCTGACTGTGAGAGCCGTTCAGCAGTGGAACTCTCTGCCCCAGAGTGTGGTGGAGGCTCCTTCTTTGGAAGCTTTTAAGCAGAGGCTGGATGGCCATCTGTCAGGGGTGATTTGAATGCAATATTCCTGCTTCTTGGCAGGGGGTTGGACTGGATGGCCCATGAGGTCTCTTCCAACTCTTTGATTCTAGGATTCTAGGATTCTAGCTGTCACCTCCCCCAGCTCCTTCAAGGTCAGTCCAGTCACTTCAAGGATGCCATCCATCCATCTTGCCCTTGGTCGGCCCCTCTTCCTTTTGCCTTCCACTTTTCCCAGCATAATTGTCTTCTCTAGGCTTTGCTGTACAAGTACGGTAGAAGAAAATCCATTCATCAGGATTCGTGGACTTAATGTGTTCCCGATGGTGAGGTGAAGGGGCGCCTCACCGGGAAGGTGTAAGTGAAGGGCGGAGCAAGCTGCAGGCAACCGGGGCACCCAGGGTATGGAAAAAAGAGATAGAGTGGCTCTGGGCCTGAAAAAACACACCTCTTTTACTTGTCTGGCCCGCCCTTGTATCCTATTACCGTACCTCCTCCTCTGCCTCTTAGATCTCACTCCTGCGCAGGTGCAAGATCTGAAAGGCAGAGAAGGAGGTACAGTAATAGGAAAACTAACATATTAAAATCAAATCTGATGCTTTTTAAATTTTTTACTTGGTCTTATACGGCAAATATATCCCAAACTCTAGATCAGTGGTTCTCAACCTGGGGGTCGGGACCCCTGGAGGGGTCACGAGGGAGTGTCAGAGGCGTCACTAAGGACCACCGGAAAACACAGTATTTTCTGTTGGTCATGGGGGTTCTATGTGGAAAGTTTGGCCCAATTCTGTCATTGGTGAGGTTCAGAATGCTCTTTGATTGTAGGTGAATTACATATCCCAGCAACTACAACTCCCAAAATGTCAAGGACTATTTTCCTCAAACTCCTCCTGTGTTCATATTTGGGCATATTGATTATTCATGCCAAGTTTGGTCCAGATCCATCATCGTTTGAGTCCACACTGCTCTCTGGGTGTAGGCGAACTACAACTCCAAAACTCAGGGTCAATGCCCACCAAACCCTTCCAGTATTTCCTGTTGGCCATGGGAGTTCTTTGTGCCAAGTTTGGTTCAATTCCATCATTGGTAGAGTTCAGAATGCTCTTTGATTGCAAGTGAACTACAAATCCCAGCAACCACAACTCCCAAATGACAAAATCAAGCCACCTCCCTGCCCCCCAACCACACCAGTATTCAAATTTGGGCGTATCGAATATTTGTGCCAAATTTGGTCCAGTGAATGAAAATACATCCTGCATATCAGATATTTACATTACGATTGATAACAGTAGCAAAATGACACTTATGAAGTAGGAAGGAAAATAATTTTATGGTTGGGGGTCACCACAACATGCGGAATTGTATGAAGGGGTCGCAGCATGAGGAAGGTTGAGAACCCCTGCTCTAGATTTTAACTGGAAAAGTTGGGGGTCGTCTTATAAACCCAGTCATTTTATATGCCAGAATATACAGTAGGTAAAGGTAAAGGTAGTCCCCTGACATTAAGTCCAGTCATGTCTGACTCTGCGGTGTGGTGCTCATCTCCAATTCTAAGCCGAAGAGCCAGCGTTGTCCATAGACACCTCCAAGGTCATGTGGCCGGCATGACTGCATGGAGTGCCGTTACTTTCCCGCTGGAGCGGTACCTATTGATCTACTCACATTTGCATGTTTTCGAACTGTTAGGTTGGCAGAAGCTGGGGCTGACAGTACTTTCCCTTTTTCCTCTGTCCCCCAAAATTCTGTCACCAAGATGATCAGGGCCAAGAAATGATGGAAAGCCTCAGTCAGAAGATGTTGGGATTCAGAGGTGGTGCTTCCTAACCAGGCATGTAGCCGGGGGAGGGGGGGGGGCTTCTCATGGTGGTTCGCGAGAAGGCCTTACTGGTGCATTATTTAAACTGTTATGTTTATTCATATCATGATCTGATCACCATACTCAATATTAGGCCTGGGTAACAACGGAAAAATTTGTTTCTAAAATCGATTCGTTTTTTGGGGGTTTTTGCGTTTCGATATTTAAAATAATTACAAAATTTTCCTTTAAAAAAGTTCGATATTTACGAAATTTCATAAATGGTAAAAAAATAACGAATCGATTTCCGAAACAATAACGAATTGATTCATTAATGGCGGACGCGACCGCGAAATACGCTAAAAAACCTCCAAAAACTTCTGAAGCTTCCCTCTCCCTCTGTTGTTGACTGTTGGTGTGATATTATAATTTTTTTTCACTAATTAAACCATAAAACTGGCCCAGACATGCAGAAATAATAACGAAACGACCTCAGAATAATAACGAAACGAATACAATACCAAATACAAAGCATTTACAAAACGTGTTTAAAAATTCGTTTTTTAAAAAAATTGCTCCAGAATGGTTCGTTATCGCTTCGTAATCAACAAAATTAATGAATTATTAACGAATTACGAATTAACGAAACGAAACCGCCCAGTCCTACTCAATATATCTCATATGCATGGGGGTATTGGGGTAATGTCTGGCCCACCCTTGTATCCTATTACCGTACCTCCTCCTCTGTCTCTTAGATAACAGATTGCCAATATCTGCTGGATAATGGAGAAAGGCAGGGAGTTTCAGAAAAACATCTATTTCTGCTTCATTGACTATTCTAAAGCCTTTGACTGTGTGGATCATAATAAATTGTGGCAAGTCCTTGGTGGGGTGGGCATCCCAAGCCCCCTTCCCTCTCTCCTGAGAATCTGTACAAGGACCAAGTAGCAACGGTCAGAACTGACCACGGAACAACAGACTGGTTCAAGATTGGGAAAGGCGTCCGGCAAGGCTGCATCCTCTCACCCAACCTCTTTAACTTGTATGCAGAACACATCATGCGAGGATGTGCGAGGCTTGATGAATGCAAAGCTGGGGTGAAAATTGCTGGAAGAAACATTAACAACCTCAGATATGCAGATGACACCACTCTGATGGCCGAAAGCGAGGAGGAGCTGAGGAGCCTTCTAATCAAGGCGAAAGAAGAAAGCGCAAAAGCTGGGTTGCAGCTAAACATAAAAAAACCAAGATTATGGCGACAAGAATGATTGACAACTGGGAAATAGAGGGAGAAAACGTGGAGGCTGTGACAGACTGCAGATGCAGACTGTGGCCAGGAAATCAGAAGACACTTACTTCTTGGGAGGAGAGCAATGTCCAGTCTCGATAAAATAGTAAAGAGTAGAGACATCAGACTGGCAACAAAGATCCATTGCCTAGTCAAAGCCGTGGTGTTCCCTGTAGTCACCTACGGATGTGAGAGCTGGATCGATGCTTTTGAGCTGTGGTGCTGGACAGGGCTGTAGCCAGAAAAAAATTTCGGGGAGGGTTGACAATTTCAGGGGGGGGGGGGTTTGAAAATTTCGGGGAGGGTTGAAAATTTAAGCGGGGGGGGGGGGGGTTTGAAACCTGCCTCCTAGCTCACGCTGAAGCAAAGAGCACAGCAGGGGCAGAGCAGCCTTCAATACCCTGCAGCTCCGTCCCTGTCAACCACCTCCACCAAGTCTGGTCTCCTTAATGAGAGCACTGAACACACACAACCCCAACTTGGTTGCTTCACTACATCGGCTATTGCTGCAAGTAATGACAGTGTGAATAAATTGTCAATATTTGCTTGAGATAGTGCTTACAGTTCTGGACGGACTCTTAATTTTTTGCATCTCATAGACTTAGCATGGGGATTTGGTTAACCAGTTAAAATTCATGAGGAAACCAGGTTTTTTTAAAAAAAATCTGAAACATTTCGGGGGGGGTTTGAACCCCTAAAACCACCCCCTCGCTACAGGCCTGGTGCTGGAAGAAAGTGCTGAGAGTGCCTTGGACTGCGAGAAGATCCAACCAGTCCATCCTCCAGGAAATAAAGCCCGGCTGCTCACTGGAGGGAAGGATACTAGAGACAAAGTTGAAGTACTTTGGCCACATCATGAGGAGACAGGAAAGCCTAGAGAAGACAATGATGCTGGGGAAAGTGGAAGGCAAAAGGAAGAGGGGCCGACCAAGGGCAAGATGGATGGATGGATGGCATCCTTGAAGTGACTGGACTGACCTTGAAGGAGCTGGGGGTGGTGACGGCCAACAGGGAGCTCTGGCTTGGGCTGCTCCATGAGGTCACGAAGAGTCGGAGATGACTGAACGAATGAACAACAACATTGGGGTAATGATACAAAAAGCTTTGTTAGGGTAGACCCTCTTTCGCTCAGACTCAGTCCTCCCCCCCCCCCCAAATCAAACTCAGCCCCCTCTCCCCCCAATCAAAATCCTGGCTACGGGCCTGTTCCTAACTATATCTCTGTTGGAGGTGAACTCTTCAGGAACCCTTCAACTTCCCTGCATTTGCAAATATAGTTGATGACTCTTGCCCTCCTAGTGTTTAAATATTTTTCAGCTTCCAGTTTTGTTGGACTCTGTGCATGGACTGGGAAGGCAAGACCATCTTGTCCTCCATCTCAGTCAGCAATTTCTTGAATCATATCTGGAGAGTATGAACCAATATTGACCCAAACTTGCATATTCAGTAGAGTAACTTGCACTATGTCAGAATTCTGATTCAACCATTCTGATCAGATTTTACAGCCTAGAGCAGAGGTTACCAAAGTTATTGTGTATACATATTTCTACCTACCTCCTGCAATATGATGAAGAAAAATGTTGTAAATAACACACCATGAAACTTGAAATAATAAAATTGTGTATTAAACTCAACGAGAGCAATGTTCATTTTATACAATGAAGATAATAAAGGATACATTAAAATAAAAATTACAAATGACATTTTTAAAAATCCGAAATGAGAAGGATGAACCTGGAGCACTGCTAGTGTTGTAGTTCAGCCTGTGATGGAGTCTGATGTCAATAGGGATGATGGTTTTATTGGCTTGTTGAAAGACCTTGTTCTGGCCTTGCTGAGAAGCTCGAGGTTTGTCTGGAACGGAGTGCTTCTCCTGTAGAGTCTCAAGGTCAAATTCCTGAAAAGGGGCCCACAGCAGCCTTTCTCTGAGAATCTGTCTTCTGAGGATGATTTGCCAGGTGCAGAACTTAATGAGATTGAAGAGAGAAGACGAGACTTTTGTAAACTAAGAAAAAGTTGGGTTGTTGTAGGGTTTTTTCAGGCTCTATTTATTTATTTATTTTATTATTTGCTATACTTGTATACCGCCGTTTCTCAGCCTAGCCGGCGACTCAATGCGGTTTACAACAACTTATAACAAACAACAGTATACAGTTTAAAAACATAAAAACACAATCCACAATACATATATCAATAAGCAATCCAATTCATCTCTTGACTAAAATCGCGATCCAGTTTCGTTGTCCAAATTGCCAGTCCTTCAATCATTACACTTATTGCACTGAGTTAACCAAACGCCTGCTCGAACATCCAGGTTTTTAGTCTTTTCCGGAATACCATCAATGAGGGGGCTGATCTTACCTCCATAGGGAGGGCGTTCCATAGCCGCGGGGCCACCACAGAAAAGGCCCTGTCTCTCGTCCCCGCCAGCCGCACCTGTGAAGCAGGCGGGATAGAGAGCAGGGCCCCCCCAGAAGATCTTAGGGTCCTGGTGGGCTGATAGGCCGAGATACGTTCGGATAGGTAAGTTGGGCCAGAACCGTTTAGGGCTTTAAAGGCCAACGCCAGCACTTTGAATTGAGCCCGGTAGCAGATCGGCAGCCAGTGGAGCTGGTGGCAGCAGAGGAGTTGTATGCTCCCTGCGCTCCGCTCCAGTTAGTATCATGGCTGCCGAGCGTTGGACTAATTGGAGCTTCCGGGCCGTCTTCAAAGGCAACCCCACGTAGAGAGCATTGCAGTAGTCTAAACGGGATGTAACCAGAGCGTGGACTACCGTGGCCAAGTCAGACTTCCCAAGGTACGGGTGCAGTTGGCGCACGAGTTTTAACTGTGCGAATGCTCCCCTGGTCACCGCTGAAACCTGGGGTTCCAGGCTCAACGATGAGTCCAGGATCACACCCAAACTGCGAACCTGTGTCTTCAGGGGGAGTGCAACCCCATCCAACACAGGCTATAACCCTATACCCTGTTCGGCCTTACGACTGTTCGGCCTTACGACTGACCTCTATGGCCATGTTCTAGAGGCATTCTTTCCTGACGTTTCGCCTGCATCTATGGCAAGCATCCTCAGAGGTAGTGAGGTCTGTTGGAACTAGGAAAATGGGTTTATATATCTGTGGAATGACCAGGGTGGGACAAAGAAGTTCTCAAGCACACCGAAGGTCAGCCCATCTGAGGGAAAAGAGGGATAAGAAATCCTTATCTAGTTGTATAAGCAAACAGAATGTTTTCCTTTCATTTCATGAGACAGGAAAGGCTTTATATGAGATGGGGAAAGAATTTCCCATCAGCCTGGTCAATGTTGAATTTTCATGACAGTCTTGTTCCCAAGTGGATTTTTAGTTTTGAGTTTCAAGTTTTGCCAGGTTCCTGTTCTGGGTATTGGATCTTTATGCTGTCTTGTTCCTTTTGGATATTGCATCCTTGGATCTTGTGTTTTTACCTTTGTACCTTGAAGTTCATGGACTATCTGTACTCTTTGGAAAATACTGTTTTGGACTATATTGTTTCCATCATTTTTATTGCTTTGCTTTCATATATTCTTCAATGCACTGCTTGCTGATTTTACTATACTGGTGTGGTGTCTAAGGAGAGAGGTGTTCCTGCCCTGGGATACAACAGCTATCAATTTACTGATGTTCAGCTCTACTACTGTCAGCAGGATGAAATAATTTTTAAAATATATATTCCACTTGCACTATTAACTGCTTGTCATACAATTCAGGAATAATCTAAATTAGATTTTGTATATGTCACCTATTAGTATAATGTTGTAAGCAAATTGCACTGGGACTGTGGAGCAGCTAGCTGGAAGTCAGCTGAATTAAGATCACTACTGACTGAATCCTCATGAGTTTGAAGCCAGCCCGGGTTGGAGTTAACTTCTGACCTTTGCTGGCTGTGTAGCTTGCTGTTGACCTCTGCAACCTGAAAGACAGTTGCATCTGTCAAGTAGGAAATTTAGGTACCGCTTATGCGGGGAGGCAAATTTAACTAATTTACAAGGCCATAAAAATCTCCAGCAAGCATGCAAAAAATGAGGAAGTACTTCATCAGTGTCACGAATAGTCGGTGAAGGGACAGCTCCCCTGACGGCCAGAATACCCTCAAGAAAAAACTGCAATGTTAAATTGCCTCTGTGTCTGTCTATATATGTTGTGTGTCTATGGCACTGAATGTTTGTCATGCATATATATATTGTAATCCGCCCTGAGTCCCCTGTGGGGTGAGAAGGGCAGAATATAAATACTGCAAATAAATAAAATAAAATAAATATTTACATGCAGCATACTGGATTTCCTGACAATGCATGGCACACTGGTCTACCATCACTTGCTTATTAAGACCTGCTACCACCCCCCTTTTTATCTTTGTTTATTTACATATTAATTTGTTTAACCTAAACTTTTTTTTCTTTTCTCAGATTGTGCTTTGTGAAGCTGAATCTCATACTGCTAGCTATTGAATATCAATCCGGTGCTCGTGCAAATAGGTGATGAAACATATTGCTGAACAGAACACCTCTAAATGATGCAGATAGTACTCCCTCCTCCTTATACTTTGATTGATATATACTGTGGCGAGAGCCACTTGCTCCGATGTTTATTAGCAATAGCCCCATCTGATCCAAATGCTGATCTGGAGAAAAAGGGGAAACCTTCACGAGGTTCAGGGTGGGAGTTGCTATTCTTATCTGCAACCTCTTTTTATCTATTCCGGGTACATGTGCTTTCTACCCGAAATAACTATGAGTGACAATCTTTTTTTCAATGAATAAGGCTAAGTCTAACCAGTTTATTGTTTTTCTCGCAATGTTTGACAACAGCATTCTGATCAACCCACCTTCGTCGACTAAAATAGATCCCAACACAATGGGGTTTTTCATGGCCAAATCTGTAAAGGAACTCAAAAGGTAATTGCTTTTTATTATAGGCATTCAAGATTTGATATTAGAATTATATTTCAAATGCTGTGCTTTGGAGTGGATTATAGCATCTCATTCAAAACAAGATGTATGCATGTGTAAAAGGCACACAAGAGAGAGAGAATGTGGTATAGTGGTTTCAGTGACTCTGGAAAAACAGGGTGCAAATCTCTGCTCAGCTATGGAAACTAGTAGGGCTGGGCAGTTTCGTTCGTTAATTCCGTAATTCGTTATTAATTCGTTATTTTTTTTGATAACGAAGCGATATTGAACCATTCAGGAGCAACTAAAAAACGAAACGAATTTTTCCAATTCGTTTCATAATTGTTTCGTAATTGTTTCAAAATTGTTTCGTAATTGTTTCGTTATTATTTCGTTATTATTTCCGTATGTCTGGTGCAAGTTTTATAGTCGTTGTTTGTTTTATCAGTGATAAAAAAATAAATTATCACACCAACAGTCAACAACAGAGGGAGAGGGAAGCTTCAGAAGTTCCCCCTGTCCCATTTGGAGGGTTTTTTTAGCATATTGCGCAATCGCGTCCGCCATTAACGAATCAATTCGTAATTTTATGAAATTTCGTAAATTTCGAAATTTTTAAAAGGAAAATTTCGGAATTCTTTAAAAAAACCAAATGCGATGGACCCCTAAAAACGAAACGAGTTTAGAACCAAATTTTTCCATTGTTACCCAAGCCTAGTATCTACGGACAATGCTGGCTCTTTGGCTTCGAAATGGAGATGAGCACTACACCCCAGAATCAGACACGACTGGACTTAATGTCAGGGGAAAACCTTTACCTTTTTAAGGAAGCTACTATGAAAGATTTGCCTTTCAGAAATACAGGCAGTCCCCCACATTCACTGGAATCAAGGCACAGTACACCATGAAAGTGAAAAAACACATTTTAAAAATATCCAGAAACATTTTTATATAACAGAATACTGTGTTCTGTGCAAATCAGTTATGTGGAAATCTTGCACAGAAGGAACAGTATTTTCTGCACAGTAAGTAACATTCTATGTCCAGGGATGAATATTTCTATGCTGAAATATTATTTATTTATTTATTTATTTATTTTATTTACTTTGCTTGTATACCGCAGTTTCTCAGCCCGTAGGTGACTCAATGCGGTTCACAACAAGAGCAAAAAGACAATCATAACAACATACAATTTAAAAACCATTAACAGCATAGTATACAAAGTGATGACACCTCAATAACAACACATTAACGTCTCGTAACTAGAATCGTGATCCAATTCGTCGTCCATAATTCCGTTCCAATATTCATCGTATTTATTGCACTGTTTATCCGAATGCCTGTTCAAACAGCCAGGTTTTTAGTTTTCTTCGAAACACCATTAACGTAGGAGCTGATCTAATGTCCATGGGAAGGGCATTCCACAGCCGAGGGGCCACCACAGAGAAGGCCCTGTCCCTCATCCCTGCCAGCCGTGCTTGTGATGCAGGCGGGATCGAGAGCAGGGCCTCCCCAGAAGATCTTAGAGTCCTGCAGAAAATGCTGCAAAGAGAATGATTGGGTTGTTGTAGGGTTTTTTGGGCTGTATGGCCATGGTCTAGAGGCATTCTCTCCTGACGTTTCGCCTGCATCTATGGCAAGCATCCTCAGAGGTAGTGAGGTCTGTTGGAACTAGGAAAAAGGGTTTATATATATATGGAATGACCAGGGTGAGACAAAGGACTCTTGTCTGCTGGAGCTAGGTGTGAATGTTTCAACTGACCACCTTGATTAGCATACAATGGGCTGACTTTGATTGCTGTTTTTAAATTGTTTTAAATTGTTTTTAAATTGTGTTCAATTTTAGCCTGTTCTTGTAAGCCGCTCCGAGCCCCAGGGGAGTGGCGGCATATAAGTTCAAATAATAATAATAATAATAATCATCATCATCATCATCATCATCATCTAATCAAGGTGGTCAGTTGAAACATTCACACCTAGTTCCAGTTCCAGCAGACAAGTCCTTTGTCTCACCCTGGTCATTCCACAGATATATAAACCCTTTTTCCTAGTTCCAACAGACCTCACTACCTCTGAGGATGCTTGCCATAGATGCAGGTGAAATGTCAGGAGAGAATTCCTCTAGACCAGTGTTTCTCAACCTGGGGGTCGGGACCCCTGAGGGGGTCACGAGGGGATGTCAGAGGGGTCGCCAAAGACCATCAGAAAACACAGTCTTTTCTGTTGGTCATGGTGGTTCTATATGGGAAGTTTGGGCCAATTCTATTGTTGGTGGGATTCAGAATGCTCTTTGATTGTACGTGAACTATAAATCCCAGCCACTATAACTCCCAAAAGTCAAGGTCTGTTTTCCCCAAGATCCACCAGTGTTCAAATTTGGGCATATTGTGTCAAGTTTGGTCCAGATCCATCATTGTTTGATTCCACAGTGCTCTCTGGATATAGGTGAACTACAACTCCAAAATGCAAGGTCTGTGCCCACCAAACTTTTCCAGCATTTTATATTGGTCATGAGAGTTCTTTGTGCCAAGTTTGGTTCAATTCCATCATTGGTGGAGTTCAGAATGCTCTTGTAGGTGAACTATAAATCCCAGCAACTGCAACTCCCAGATGACAAAACTAATCTCCTCCCCAACCTAACCAGTATTCAGATTTGGGTGTATCGGGTATTTGTGCCAAATTTGGTCCAATAAATGAAAATACATCCTGCATATCATATATTTACATTACGATTAATAACAGTAGCAAAATTACAGTTGTGAAGTAGCAACAAAAATAATATTATGGTTGGGGGGGGGGGGGTCTGTATTAAGGGGTCACAGCATTAGGAAGGTTGAGAAACACTGCTCTAGACCAGGCATGGGGAACCTTCGGCCCTCCAGGTGTGGTGGACTTCAACTCCCACAATTCCTTGAGGCCAAGGTAAGCCTTTGGGGCGAATGCCGAGCCTCAAGGAATTGTGGGAGTTGAAGTCCACCACACCTGGAGGGCTGAAGGTTCCTGACCCCTGCTCTAGACCATGGCCATACAGCCCGAAAAAACTTATACAACCCAGTGATTCCAGCCATGAAAGCCTTCGACAATACGAAGACAATGATGTTTTCTGCACAAAACAACCACATGTGAATTCTGCACAGAGTAAATATCAAGCTTACTTCTTTTTTTTCAGTCCAAGGTTCTTGACATCAGAATTTCTTAGCACTCAAAAACATGGTTTTTTTTTTTTGCCATTTTCTAAATATATTTTTAAAATCTTCTTTCCAATCTGACTCCTTTTGTATTGCTTAGGGTTGCTCTAAGAAACATTTTGAGAGTTTTATGCATGTTCAGGGCAATTTCATTTACCCATTTTTGTCATTCAGGGTTCGACATTATTGCAAACAGTGCCACAACCATATTATGAACCCAGAGCTTATTGATAAGTGTCGTTGCAAAGGTCGAAAAGGTTTCTCTCTTGCTGGTAAGTTTGCATTCATTTCAGAGTAACCAAACTATATATATATATATATGAAAGAGATTGATTGGACCAATAGATTTCTTGGTCTCAAAACCTGCCTTCAATTTATTCGTGATTATATACAGTAGGCTTGGGCGGTTTCATTTGTTAATTTCGTAATTCGTTATTAATTCGTATTTAAATTAGCTTACGATCCGATCTTGAGCCATGCAGGAATAGTGTGAGGAGTAATTAAGAATCGAAACAATTTTTCCAATTTTCGTAATTATTTCGTAATTATTTTCGTAATATAATAAAATAATATATAATATATAATACAATATATTATAATAATATAATATACAATAATATAATATAATAATATTATAGTAATATAATATAATAATATAATATAATAATATTATAATAATATATAATATATAATATATATATAATATAATATATTATAATAATATAATATAACATAATATAATATAATAATATATAATATAATAATATACAATAATATAATATAATAATATTATAATAATATATAATATATATAATATAATATATTATAATAATATAATATACAATAATATAATATAACATAATATAATATAATAATATATAATATAATAATATTATAATAATATAATATATAATAATATAACATAATATAGTTGTTTGTTTTATCACACCAACAGTCAACAACAGAGGGAGAGGGAAGCTTCAGCAGTTTCCCCTGTCCCATTTGGAGGGTTTTTTTAGCATATTGCGCAATCGCGTCCGCCATTAACGAATCATTTCAAAATTTACGAAATTTCGTAAATTTTGAAATTTTTTAAAGAAAAAATTCGGAATTCTTTAAAAAAACGAAACGCAATGGACCCCCTAAAAACGAAACGAGTTTAGAAACAAATTTTTCCATTGTTACCCAAGCCTAATATACAGTACTCTATAACTGTCCCATTTTAGTCCAGGCTTATATGTATTTTTAAAATGTTAAATGTTTGATTGTCAACCTTCCATTCTATTTTTGTAGGTCTCAATCCAATTTTTTCCCTTTCTCTCCCATGATATATTAACATAGTGAAGCTGAGAAAATAGCATTATTTTATTTGTATTTTTTTAAATATTATTTTTATTGAGAATAATAGTTGCTCAGCAAGAGAGTGGAGCATAATAGAAAATAATATTTGTGAGTATTGAAATAAAAATATACGCTTACAAAAAAGCAGGGGAACAATGTGTTGACGAAAGTAGGGAAAAAAAGAGGCAAACAAAAAAAGTAGAGCATATATATATATATATATATATATATATATATATATATATATATACTAGTTGTACCCTGTCACGCGATGCTGTGGCCTATTTATTTATTTATTTATTTGGTATGCTTGTATACCGCTAATATCTCAGCCTGTGCGGCGACTCATTGCGGTTTACAACATGTTAAAATATACAATTCACTTAAGCATATAAAATTAAAATTAAGAATACATACAAGCTCGGGGGTCGCATAACTAGTTAGCCTATAATAAGAATTTTCAAAGTAGAGGTAGATATCTGGACTATTATGAAAGAGAGGTACCTATCTATTCCTTCCCCTCTTTTTCTTCCCCTTCCCCTTTCTCTCCTTTCTTCCTTCTCTACCTCTTTCTTTCATTCCTTATTTCACTCTTTGGTTTCCATCCTTCCTCCTCTCTTTCCTTCCTTCCCTCCCCCATTCTCTACTTCTTCCTTTGTCTCATGTCTTCCTTCACTGTTTTCTTGCTTCTTTCACTTTTTATTTCCTTTTCCCTTCCTTCCTTCTTTACCTCTTTCCTGCCTTTCCTTTCATTTCTACTTTATCTTCTTCCTTCCTTCCTTCCTTCCTTCCTTCCTTCCTTCCTTCCTTCCTTCGGTACCTCTTTCTTTCCTTCCTTCTCTCCTTCCTTCCCTCCTTCCCTCTCTACTTCTCTTCTGTCTGGTAGAGTCCCTTCTAACTCTATTCTAGAGTCTATTTAATATAGTAACATATAGTCGTAACATATTATATAGTAATAGATATAACAGTAATATATATAATATAATATAATATTTATGTATTATATAGCAGTATATATAATAGTAATATATATAGTATTGTAATTATATATATGATGGATCGGGACCAAACTTGGGAGGAATCCTCAATATGCCCAAAGGTGAATTCTGGTGGAAATTGGGGGAAATTTGACTTTGGGAGCTGCTTGGATGTCCAGCTCACCTGGAATTGAACTGGGCTCACCCCTTCCTTCCTTCCTTCCTTCCTTCCTTCCTTCCTTCCTTCCTTCCTTCCTTCCTTCCTTCATCCCCAGCACACTCTGCTCTATTAGGGACGGGGCTTACTGGAGCCCCTTGATGGCGGCACCCAAGGGGAGAGCTGAAGATGAAGGAAGAAGGGAAGGAGGAATGATAGAAGGGAGGGAGGAAAGGAAAGAAGAAAGAGAGAAGGAAAGAGGGGAATGATGAGGGAAAGAGCGAGGGAGGAGAGGAGGCAGGGAAAGCATGAAGGGAGAAAATGGGGGAAGAGAGAAGGAAGGGAGAGAAGGAGGAGGGAGAGAGCCAAGGCTGACTCCAGGCCATTGCCAGCACAGGCTCTGCCATGTGGAGCTCTCCTGTGTGTGCGTGCGAGCGCGCGCACACCCCACCCACCCCCCATCCCAGTACGCATGCCCAGTGGTATCTTCTCCCTTTTTAGGATTTGTAAGTTCTTTTTTTGTTTGTTTTTTTATTATTGATGGTCACACCTTGTATGGTGAGGAGTTTTGTTGCCAAATTTGGTGGGCATTGGCCCAGCGGTTCTTTTGTTTTTAAGCTACTCATTATGACATGAGCATTTATATATATATATATTGTGTGTGTGTGTGTGTGTGTGTGTGTGTGTGTGTATATATATATATATATATATATATATATATATAGAGTAGGGCTGGGCGGTTTCGTTCGTTAATTTCGTAATTCGTTATTGATTCATATTTAAATTAGCTTACGATCCGATATTGAGCCATGCAGAAGCAACTAAAAATCGAAACGAATTTTTCAATTTATTTCGTAATTGTTCTGTAATTGGTTTGAAATCGTTTCGAAATCGTTTCGAAATCGTTTCGTAATTGTTTCGTAATTATTTCCGTATGTCTGGTGCAAGTTTTATAGTTGTTGTTTGTTTTATCAGTGATAAAAAAATAAATTATCACACCAACAGTCAACAACAAAGGGAGAGGGAAGTTTCAGAAGTTCCCCCTGTCCCATTTGGAGGGTTTTTTAGCGTATTGCGCAATCGCGTCCGCCATTAACGAATCAATTCGAAATTTACGAAACTTCATAAATAACGAAAAAATTTTAAAGAAAAATTCGGAATTCTTTCAAAAAATGAAACGCAATGGACCCCCTAAAAATGAAACGAGTTTAGAAACAAATTTTTCCGTTGTTACCCAGGCTATATATATATATATATATATATATATATATAATGTTTGTTTGTGGGATTAACATAACTCAAAAACCACAGGACAAATTGACGCCAAATTTGGACACAATACATCTATCACACCAACGAGTGACCTTCACACATAAAAACACTGAAAAACACAGCAGAAGGGACTTAAAAAGCCAAAAAATAAAAAGCATCCCTGATGGAGACCCATACAAATTCCGCTTTGAAACCTCATGCAAAGGAGATCCTACTGCTTTCTGAAAGAGTCATCCTATTACTAAACAACCACGAATGGTTAGCTGAAATATTATTTTCTCTCATTTGAACCCACTAGGTTGGGTCTTAGTAGCTGGAACAGGAAAAAGAAAGATTGATCCATCTTCGTCATGACAGCACCTCGGTGTCTGGAGATGGCTTTCATATCACTCCTTAGATGTATGTTTTCATGACAGCAAGGAGTAGAGGTGGAAACAAAATTTACATTGACTAAGATTGTTCCTGGCTTGTGAAATGATTAATGAAAGCCTGTGTGCAACTTTCAGGTTTCTGTCATCAAATTATCCCCCTCCTCTTTCTTTTCCAAATTGTATCCAAACCCATAATTCAGCCTGAAGATGTGTGCATTTGAAAAATATACAAAACTACACAAATAATTGAGAAAGATGTACAAGTTAAAAGGGGAATAGACAAAAATCAACATATAGAAAAATATGTTACAAGAGCGGGCATGAATATTGTAGAGTAAAGTCTGTCAAGCCATTCCAAAACTTGGACACAATTGAGCGTCATGGTAGGGAAAGGGAACAAAAATTAAAGTGACAGATTTTCACATCCCTAGTGACAAATGTAAAAACTTGCTTCCTTGATGGGAAAGGGATTGTCTCCCACTAATTCTGCTGTTTTATTATAAACTAGCTGTCCCCTGCCAGGCATTGCTGTGGCCCAGTCTGGTGATCTGGGAAATAAAGTAATGAGAAAGTGTTGATTTCTAATATATGTAATTCCTTTATGCTTGTGAGTAAACAGTATTTCTTGCTGTTTTTTGTCAGTATTGATGTGGAGAGTGTCTGGTTTGCCTACTCTGGAATATGCAACATATCATAGTCCTTCTTTAAGGGTCTCTTTCAAATCTATGATACTGTGGTTGTGTGTGTGAGAATCATATCTATCTATCTATCTATCTATCTATCTATCTATCTATCTATATTTATGACTGGATGCCTCTTTGTCAGGAGGGCTTTGATTAGATTTTCTTGCCCTGGCGAAGAGAGTTGGACTGGATGGTCTTAAGTATTTTCTGTTGATCATGGGGGTTCTGTGTGGAAGGTTTGCCCCAATTCTGTTGTTGGTGGGGTTCAGAACGATCTTTGATTGTAGGTGAACTATAAATCCCAGTAACTACAATTCCCAAATGTCAAGGTATATTTCCCCCAAACTCCATCTGTGTTCATATTTGGGCAGGAATCTAATCGGGATGTAACAAGAGCGTGGACCACTGTGGCTAGATCAGATTTCCCAAGATACGGGCGCAACTGGTGCACAAGTTGCACATTACAATGCATGCACAAAACCAAATATAAACACGCAGACATATACACATATATACACACACAAAACACATATACACAGACTGGGCCACAGCGTGGCAGGGGACATCTAGTAAATAAATAAATATTCAGAGGAATGTATTGTCAAAGGCTTTCATGGCTGGAATCACTAGGTTCTTGTGGGTTTTTTGGGCTATAGAGCCATGTTCTAGAGGCATTTCTCCTGACGTTTCACCTGCATCTATGGCAAGCATCCTCAGAGGTAGTGAGGTCTGTTGGAATTAGGACAATGGGTTTATATATCTGTGGAATGGCTGGGGTGGGGGCAAGGAGCTCTTCTCTGCTGGAACTAAGTGTGAATGTTTCAACTGATCACCTTCATTAGCATTTGAAGGCCTGCCTGAGCCTGGGAAAATCTCTTGCTGGGAGGTGTTAATCTGTGCCTGGTTGTTTCCTCTCTGTTGTTTTACTGTTGTAATTTTAGAGTTTTTTAATACTGGTAGCCAGATTTTCTTCATTTTCATGGTCTCTTCCTTTCTGTTGAAATTGTCCACATGCTTGTGGATTTCAATGGCTTCTCTGTGTAGTCTGACATGGTGGTTGTTGGTGTGGTCCAGCATTTCTGTGTTCTCAAATAATATGCTGTGTCCAGGCTGGTTCATCAGGTGCTCTGCTATGGCTGACTTCTCTGGTTGAAGAAGTCTGCAGTGTCTTTCATGTTCCTTGATTCGTGTTTGGGCAATGCTGCGTTTGATGGTCCCTCTGTAGACTTGTCCACAGCTGCATGGTACACGGTAGACTCCTGCAGAGGTGAGAGGATCCCTCTTGACCTTTGCTGAACGTAGCATTTGTTGGATTTTCTTGGTGGGTTTGTAGATTGTTTGTATGTTGTGTTTCCTCATCAGCTTCCCTATGCGGTCAGTGGTTCCCTTGATGTATGGCAGGAACACTTTTCCTCTGGGTGGATCTTCATCTTGACTCTCGTGGCTTGTTCTCGGTCTTGCAGCTCTTCTGATGTCTGAGGTGGAGTCTCCATTGGCCTGGAGAGCCCAGTTGAGGTGGTTCAGTTCATCTTGGAGGAGGTGGGCTTCGCAGATTCTTTTTGCACGGTCTGCCAAGGCTTTAATGGTGCTTCTTTTTTGACTTGGGTGATGGTTGGAGTTTTTATGTAGATATCTATCTGTGTGTGTGGGTTTTCTGTAGACGGTGTGACCCAATTGTTGATCTGGTTTGCGGATGACTAGGACATCTAGAAAAGGCAGTCTTCCTTCATTTTCTTTTTCCATGGTGAACTGGATGTTTGGGTGGATGCTGTTAAGATGGTCCAGGAACCCATTGTCCTAATTCCAACAGACCTCACTACCTCTGAGGATGCTTGCCATAGATGCAGGCAAAACGTCAGGAGAAATGCCTCTATAACATGGCTCTATAGCCCGAAAAAACCCACAAGAACCTATTCAGATGAGTGTCTGATCTCAATATGTGGGGAATAGCCCACGTTTCACAGGGTGCTTTTAAAAATCAGGCCAAGGATGTTAGGAAATTGCTAACTGTAATAAATTTGACTTGTACTGTTAACCCTACTCGGCAGCTGTCAGTTCTCATTTTGGAACCACTTTACCAGCGACTGTGCTGCTAGGCATGGTGCCAGTTATGTCTTGCTTTTCGCCCTCTGCTTGGACTCGCTGATGTCCTGAGCTGAAATGCCAGCATAAGGGACCTACAAAACAGGGACTTGTATCTTCAATGCTATTTTAAGTTATAGCTAAGGTCAGCTGCACTAGGTAGAGAACTGTTACTCGGCCCACAATACTAGCTGTGCCCTTGTTCTGTGCACCCATCAGGAGCTGATTCATGAACATCTGTATCTCTCATCTCAACAGCAGATGGCAGGCAAGCCCTGCTACTAACTCAGCGGCTTTGTCTCCATTGAATATTACACAAACCAGGGAGAACGGAAACCCAGCAAGACCTCAGAACAACACACTTGTCAGCCTCTCACATGAGAGATTATTGTGAAATTCTTCTGAAGGTCTTTCTCTACAGAGCAGGGAGGAGGTGAATGTTGATGAACTGCAAGGCCCATCAGTGCTACTGCATAGCCAATGGTTAGAAATACTTCTGTAATTAGAATAATAGAATCACAGAGTTGAAAGAGACCTCATGGGCCATCCTTTATAACCTTTTGCCAAGAAGCAGGAAAATTGCATTCAAAGCACCCCCGACAGATGCCCATCCAGCCTCTGTTTAAAAGCCTCCAAAGAAGGAGCCTCCACCACATTCTGGGGCAGAGAGTTTCACTGCTGAACAGCTCTCACAGTCAGGAAGCTCTTCCTAATGTTTGTTTATTTATTTATTCATAGCCCGCCTTTCTCAGCCATATGGTGACTCAACCCAAACTGCACCAGGATGTAGAGTGGGTCATGGGGGCCAAGTTTGGTTTTTGTGGGTCATTTGATGAGGGTCACAGTGCTCTCAGGATGTGAGTGAAGGTACTTTAAGTCCCATCATCCATGGTCTGTCCTCCTTCATACTGAACCAGGATGTAGGGTGGGACATGGGGGCTTTGTGTGCCAAGTTTGGTCTTTATCAGTCATTGGATTAGGGTCACAGTGCTCTCAAGAAGTGAGTGAAGGTACTGCAAGTCCCATCATCCATGGTCTGTCGTCCTTCAAACTGCACCAGGATGTAGAGTGGGGCATGGGGGCTCTGTATGCCAAGTTTGGTCTTTGTGGGTCATTGGATGAGGATCACAGTGCTCTCAGGATGTGAGTGAAGGTACTGCAAGTCCCATCATCCGTGGTCTGTCCTCCTTCAAACTGTACCAGGTTGTAGAGTGGGATATGGGGGCTTTGTGTGCCAAGTTTGGTCTTTATCAGTCATTGGATTAGGGTCACAGTGCTCTCAAGAAGTGAGTGAAGGAACTGCAAGTCCCATCATCCATGGTCTGTCCTCTCCCAAACAGCACCAGGATGAAGAGTGAGTCTGTGTGTGTGAATGATATATATCTATCTATATCTATGGCTGGATGGCTCTTTATCAGGAGTGGCTTTGATGATGTTTTCTTGCCCTGGTGAAGGGAGTTGGACTGGATGGCCTTAAGTATTTTTTGTTGATCATGGGGGTTCTGTGTGGGATGTTTGCTCCAATTCTGTCATTTGTGGGGTTCAGAATGCTCTTTGATTGTAGGTGAACTATAAATCCTAGTAAAGACAAATCCCAAATGTCAAGGTTTACTTCCCCCAAACTCCATCTGTGTTCATATTTGGGCATATGGAATATTTGTGCCAAGTTTGGTCCAGATCCATCATAGTTTGAGTCCACAATGCTCTCTGGATGTAAGTGAACTACAACTCCCAAACTCAAGGTCAATGCCCACCAAACCCTTCTAGTGTTTTCTGTTGGTCATGGGAGTCCTGTATGCCACGTTTGGTTCAATGCCATAATTGGTGGAATTCAGAATGCTCTTTGATCGTAGGTGAACTATAAATCCCACCAACTACACCTCCCAAATGACAAAATCAATTTTTGAGTGAAGGACATACATTGGGTTGTTAGGTGTATTGTGTCCAAATTTGGTGTCAATTGCCCCAGTGGTTTTTGAGTTGTGTGAATACCACAAACGAACATTACATTTTTATTTATATAGATGAGTCATGCCAGGCTAATCTGATCTCTTTCTTCGATAGAGTTACAAGCTGGGTAGATGCGGGGAATGCCGTGGATGTAGTGTATCTGGATTTCAGTAAGGCCTTCGGCAAGGTCCCCCATGACCTTCTGGCAAGGAAACTAGTCCAATGTGGGCTAGGCAAAACTATATTTAGGTGGATCTGTAACTGGTTAAGTGAACGAACCCTAAGAGTGATCAACAATGCTTCCTCTTCACCTTGGAGAGAAGTGATGAATTGAGTGCCGCAGGGTTCTATTCTGGACTCAGTCTCTACCTAGACCAGTGTTTCTCAACCTGGGGGTCGGGACCCCTGGGGGGGGGGTCGCGAGGGGGTGTCAGAGGGGTTGCCAAAGACCATCTAAAAACACAGTATTTTTTGCTGGGCATTAGGGTTCTGTGTGGGAAGTTTGGCCCAATTCTATCATTGGTGGGGTTCAAGGGGCTCTTTGATTGTAGGTGAACTATAAATCCCAGCAACTACAATTCCTAAATGTCAAGGTCTATTTTCCCCAAACTCCACCAGCGTTCACATTTGGCCATATTGAGTAGGGCTGGGCGGTTTCGTTAGTTAATTTCGTAATTCGTTATTAATTCATATTTAGATTAGCTTACGATCCGATATTGAGCCATGCAGGAATAGTGTGAGGAGTAAATTAGATTTGAAACAATTTTTAAAAATTTATTTCATATTGTTTCGTAATTGTTTCGTAATTGGTTCAAAATTGTTTCGTAATTATTTCGTAATTCTTTTGTAATTATTTTTGCATGTCTGGTGCAAGTTTTATAGTTGTTTGTTTTATCACACCGACAGTCAGCAACAGTGGGAGAGGGAAGCTTCAGAAGTTCCTCCTGTCCTTTTGGAGGTTTTTTTTAGCATATTGCGCAATCGCGTCCGCCATTAACGAATCGATTCGAAATTAATGAAATTTCGTAAATAACAAAATTTTGAAATCTCAAAATTTCGGAAGTATTTAGAATTTGGAAACACTAGCGCCCCCTGGAAACGAATCGAGTTTGGAAACAAATTTTTCCGTGGTTACCCAGCCCTAATATTGAGTATTGAGTATTCATGCCAAGTTTGGTCCAGATCCATCATTCTTTGAGTGCTTTCTGGATGTAGGTGAACTACAACTCTAAAATTCAAGGTCAATGCCCACCAAACCCTTCTAGTTTTTTCTGATGGTCATGGGAGTTTTGTGTGCCAAGTTTGGTTCAATTCCATTGTTGGTGTTCAGAATGCTCTTTGATTGTAGGTGAGCTATGAATCCCAGCAACTACAGCTCCCAAATGACAACTCTCCCCCAAGCCCACCAATATTCAAATTGGGGCATATTGGGTATTTGTACCAAATTTGGTCCAGTGAATGAAAACACATCCTGCATATCTGATATTTACATTACAATTCATAACAAGAGCAAAATTACAGTTATGAAGTAGCAACAAAAATAATTCTATGTTTGGGGGTCACCACAACATGAGGAACTGTATTAAGGGGTCACGGCATTAGGAAGGTTAAGAAACACTGACCTAGACCCTGCTTTTCTAAAGGAAATTTGGAAAATACTGTTATTGTTGTTATTATTGTATTTCAGAGCGAATTAAAGCTTTGCAGGATTATTTTGTCCGTCCAGAACGGCAACGTGCACCAGCAGGTAGCACTGGTGTGGATGATGCTGCTGAAGTAGAAAGGTAATAAAGCTCTGTGTATGTGTGTCATGTACGTAATTTATTATGAGTTTTCGGAAAATGTATATGGGAATGAAACTGAAAAAAAATAATGTCTTCTTCCTTTAAGATCATGGGGGACAGTCCTTCTTGTATCTTGCTTCTCATGATCTAGGGGACGGATTTAGTTGACAAAAGTTTTTCACTAGTAATTATTATTATTATTTGCTTTATTTCTATACCGCATTTTTCAGCCTAGATTAGGCGACTCAATGCGGTTTACACAATGCAAGTTATACAGTAATATACAGTTAAAAACACATCACACATTACAACAAAATCAACAATTATTATCAATTCCTTATCAATTCATGACGCCTCAACAGAACACGATCCATTCTCATAATCCTTGTGCCATTCCTATGTTCAATTTTACCGACTTCCTGTGTTCGGTTGTTCAGTTGCACTGATTAGCCAAACGCTTGCTCGTAGAGCCAAGTCTTGACCTTCCTCCGAAACGCCAGCAACGAGGGGGCCTGTCTGATGTCTACCGGTAGGGCATTCCATAGCCGAGGGGCCACCACCGAGAAGGCCCTGTCTCTCGTTCCCGCCAATCGTGCCTGTGATGCAGGCGGGACCGAGAGCAGGGCCTCCCCGGACTATCTTAATGTCCGCGCCGGTTCATAGGAGGAGATGCGTTCAGAGAGGTAAGAGGGGCCAGAACCGTTTAGGGCTTTGTAGGCTAACGCCAACACCTTGAATTGTGCCCGGTAGCAAATTGGCAGCCAGTGGAGCTGGCTCAACAGAGGAGTGGTATGCTCCCTGAGTGCCGCTCCTGTTAACAACCTGGCTGCCGAGCGCTGGACCATCTGAAGCTTCCGGGCAGTCTTCAAGGGCAGCCCCACGTAGAGCGCGTTGCAGTAATCTATGTGGGATGTAACCAGAGCGTGGACTACCGTGGCCAATGGAAAGTAATGGAAAGTAATTGAAAATAGGAAGATTCCAGGCCTCATTACTCCCCTTCTTGAGAGCCTATGTAGCCAATGTATAGTTGCTGGAAAATGTTAAAAAGTCTATGACGTAGTACTGCACCTTGGACTAGATAAAATGTTGACCCAGCTAGCGTTCTATGAATTGTTTTTCAGGGGTTTTTTCCAAGCCTATGCAGAGGTAATTTTCATTAGCATTGTTGAAGGTTTTTGTTCTATTACAGCTGTACCAGGAGCTCCAATTTTGTTTGCTTTGCATTGAATGTTTGTTTGCTGTCCTAACTTTCAGGGACTCTGCAGATAGGTGGATTCTTTGGTTGCAGTTATAGGGCAAGCCGCCTGTCCATCATCATTAAGTTTGGTCCTGCCCCTTGCTCAGGGCAATTGGGAAGGGAAGGGAGCCATTTTTAGTTAGTCTCAGTTAGGTTAGCCATTGTACAGGACATGTGTAAACGCCCCCTGGACAAAAGCTTCAACCTTTAAGAATTTCCAGGGTTACAGAACTTCCAACAGAAACAGAAGGAAAAGAGTCTCCAAAGACTTTCCAGGGAAACAGCCCTAAAGATCAAAGAACTCCAGCTGAAGGGATTACAGGCCTTGCTGGTAGGTCCACTCGGTGCTTTGAGATGCAGTTCAACCCGGTAGTGGTGCCCATATCAGTTAAGTTTAAGTTTACAGTCAGCCTGGGAGAAGTTAAAAAGGGGTTTTTCATTTAAAGAAGAAGTTATTGAAGATAGTTGCCTGTCCTTCGTGGGTAAGTTTAGGAATTCACCAGTTACCTAAAAGCTTGGGATCATTTCCTTAACTTTACTGAAGACAAGAGACGTTTCTGTTTGATTGTTCATTAATAAAAGACTTTGTTGTACTTCTCAAGCCATCTAAAGAGTTTTTGTGGTGGAAATCTCTGAGAACTTCTCTTTAGGCCCCCTGGCTTCCCGTTGGGCAAAGGTTGCACGTCCTGTTTTAAAGACAACTATTTACAGGCCCAGCGCACGACACAACAGTTTTCATGGCTGGAATCAGAACGGTTTTCCAGGCTGTATGGCCATGTTCCAGAAGCATTCTCTCCTGACGTTTCCAGTTTCCAACAGACCTCACAACCTCTGAGAATGCCTTCCATAAATGCAAGCAAAACGTCAGGAGGGAATGCTTTTGGAACATGGCCATACAGCCTGGAAAACTCATAACAATTCAATTTTAATTAGGTGCAACACCCATGCTGGATTCATTCTCCATTAACCCTCACTGGATTCCAAGTCCAATGGACTAATGACCACATTGTGCAATATAGAAAACTAGGCAAACTAAGGGCCAGGATAGGCAAGATGGAAAAATATCTGGGATTTGAGTTTTCTACCCCATCTATGGTTTTGAATACAGCAATAGGGAAGGGAACAAGAACAAGAATGGGATCATAGTAGGGTTGAATGAAAAATAATGCCTCCACCTTCGTTACTTGGGTTTGGATGGGAATATTTTAATAAATCAAACGCAGAAATAATCCTTAGAATGTACTCTTTAACTACCACTATTCACTTTTCCACATAATCACCACACAATTGGATACATTTCTTCCAACAAGTTTTCTGAAGCCGTCACGGAAGAAGTCGACACTCTGTTTCCGCAACCAGCATCTCATGGTTCTGTCAACGTCTTCATCAGAAGTATAATGATGTCCTAGGATCTCTTCATCAGAAGTATAATGATGTCCTAGGAAATAAAGCCCGGCTGCTCACTGGAAGGAAGGATACTAGAGACAAAGTTGAAGTACTTTGGCCACATCATGAGGAGACAGCAAAGCCTAGAGAAGACAATTATGCTGGGGAAAGTGGAAGGCAAAAGGAAGAGGGGCCGACCAAGGGCAAGATGGATGGATGGCATCCTTGAAGTGACTGGACTGAGCTTGAAGGAGCTGGGAGTGGTGACGGCCGACAGGGAGCTCTGGCGTGGGCTGATCCATGAGGTCACGAAGAGTCGGAAACGACTGAACGAATGAACAACACAGGATCTCTTCTTTCATTATTGGGAGCAGATGGAAGTCAGACGGTGCTAAATCCGAACTGTATGGAGGATGTTGTACAGTGGTGAGATCCAGTCTCTGAAGTTTCAAGTCTGTGCGCTTTCATTTCAGGCGTCAGCATCCTGAGTATCCATCATGCACAGATCTTCCGATAGCCAAGCAAAGCAATAATGTGACCCACACATTATTATGAAATGCTGATTATGCTTGAAATTTCTCTCTGAGTGATATGACGATTGACCTGAAACAAACTGTCAATCTTTTGCTTGTACAACTTGGTGGTTGCTGTCATAGGACACCCAACTCTTTGTCACACAAGGCAGATGTTCCCATCTCAATATCTTTAAACTTACTCACCCAGTGATACACAGTACTCACATCAACCCAATCACCATAAACAGCCTGCATTCTCTGATGAATCTCCTTTGGCATGACACCTTCTGTTGTCAAGAATTCAATGACTGCCAGTACCTAAACTATTAGCCAAAATGTATAAAACAGCTTCAGATAAGTATTGGAAATGCCATGAGCAACTTGGATCCTTTTTCCATATGTGGTGGACATGTAAAGTAGCATCCAAGTTTTGGACAGAAATACACGAAGAAGTACAGAAGATTATAAAAATAAAGTTCACAAAAAAATGGAGTACTATTTACTCCAGTTTTTTTGGGTTTACAGATTTAGATCTACAACTAAATGAACAAGAAGAAAAGCTTTTTATACTTATCACAACTGCCGCCAGAATTGTCTTTGCAAGAGAATGGAAGCAAGAATTAAATCCACCTATAGAAGAGTAGATAGAAAAAATTAGGGAATTATGGACATGGATGAATTGACTTTTTTGTTGAAAAAAAATATGGGCAATATGTTAAAAAGAATAATTTGGGACCCTCTCCACAGCTACCTGGAGAAATTGCAAAAATAGAAGACACAATAGACATTTATTTTTTTAAGGAATATTTTTTAATAATAAAAAGATATTAACCAAGAAGATGGAATGGAAGTCAAATTTCTTTTTTATCTTTTTCTTTTTGTGCTTTTTTGTATTTTTTATTATTTTTCATTTTTCACTTTTTCTTCTCTTTATATACTTCTATCTTTTTCTCTCTTTCTATATTGTTATTGTTCCCACTCTTTCATTGAATTATTATTATTATTATTTATTTATTTATTATTTGCACTTGTTAACCGCCACTCTCAGCCCGAGGGCGACTCGTGGCGGTGTACAGAACATAGAACATAGAGAAGACAACAGTTTACAATAGATCAAGACCTTAACACAACATCTTACTAATACACACTAATTAAACTAAAAATCCGCTTCGTCTTGTTTGGGGTCATAATCAATCTCATAGTCATAGTCCATTCCGGTGGTCATTCCAAAAACATAGCACTTAGTTGAAGGCCTTTTCGAAGAGCCAGGTTTTCAGGCCCTTACGGAAGGCCATGAGGGAAGGCGCCTGTCTGATTTCAGCAGGGAGGGAGTTCCATAGCCGGGGGGCCACCACCGAGAAGGCCCGCTCTCTTGTCCCCGCCAGGCGTGCCTGTGAGGCAGGCGGGACCGAGAGAAGGGCCTCCCCAGATGATCTCAAGGTCCTCGTGGGCTCGTAGGCCGAGATGCGGTTCTCAAGGTATTTTGGGCCGGAACCGTTTAGGGCTTTGTAGGATAACACCAGCACCTTAAATTGGGCCCGGTAGCAGATCGGCAGCCAGTGGAGCTGGGACAGCAAGGGCGTTGTGTGCTCCCTGCGTCCCGCTCCGGTTAACAACATGGCTGCCGCGCGCTGGACTAGCTGGAGCTTCCGGGCCGTCTTCAAGGGCAGCCCCACGTATTATGGAAAATCTAATAAAATACTTTTTTTAAAAAAAGATTTCAATGACTGCACGTTGCTTAAGTCGCACTGACCAACCATCTGCGCAGGGTTCCATACTTCGCACTTTAACAACACAACCATTCAGTGCTAAGGCTTCCCACAAAAATGGTTCTGTAGAGGAGAGTCTACTGAACAAGCCAGTATATGCTGCATACCAGTACTGCCCTCTGTTGAGGAGTTATGAAGGTGGAGGCATTACTTTTCTTTCAACCCTCATATTTAGGAAAATCTTCAATAATTTCCCATTGAGAGTAATCTTCTCCATGCTTCCGTTTACCTCCAAAGGCAAATCATACTGGTATTATATCTGTCATGGCTTCGTTCCTTCCTGGAGGGTCGATCCCAGATTGTGAAGCTGGGAGACGCCTGCTCGGACCCCTGGCCTTTGACCTGTGGGGTCCCGCAAGGCTCTATTCTGTCTCCCATGCTTTTTAACATCTACATGAAACCGCTGGGAGAGGTCATCCAGAGTTTTGGAGTTAGGTGCCACCTCTATGCAGATGACACACAAGTCTACTACTCTTTTCCACCTAACTCCAAGGAAGCCCCTCGAGTGCTGGACGAGTGCCTGGCCGCTGTGGCTGTCTGGATGAGGAAGAACAAGCTGAAGATAAATCCCGACAAGACAGAGGTCCTCCTGGTCAATCGTAAACCGGATCGGGGTATAGGGTGGCAACCTGTGCTGGACGGGGTTACACTCCCCCTGAAGTCACAGGTCTGCAGTTTGGGTGTCCTCCTGGATTCATCACTTACGCTTGAGGCTCAGGCGTTGGCGGTGTCCGGGAGGGCTTTTGCACAACTAAGACTTGTGCGCCAGCTGTGACCGTACCTCGCAAAGGTTGATTTGGCCGGGGTGGTCCATGCTTTTGTCACCTCTCGATTGGATTACTGTAATGCGCTCTACGTAGGGCTGCCCTTGAAAACGGCTCAGAAATTCCAACTGGTTCAACGGGCGGCGGCCAGGATGTTAACTGGTGCTCCTTACAGAGAGAGGTCAACCCTCCTGTTTAAGGAGCTCCATTGGCTGCCATTTACCTACCGAGCCGAATTCAAGGTGCAGGTGCTTACCTACAAAGCCCTAAACGGTTTGGGACCTGCCTACCTGCGTGACCGCATCTCCATTTACGAACCCACGCGCTCACTTCGTTCATCCGGAGAGGCCCTGCTCGTGATCCCACCTGCGTCGCAGGCGCGTTTGGTGGGAACGAGGGACAGGGCCTTCTCTGTGGTTGGCCCCGACTTTGGAACACCCTCATAGAATCATAGAATCATAGAATCAAAGAGTTGGAAGAGACCTCATGGGCCATCCAGTCCAACCCCCTGCCAAGAAGCAGGAATATTGCATTCAAATCACCCCTGACAGATGGCCATCCAGCCACTGTTTAAAAGCTTCCAAAGAAGGAGCCTCCACCACACTCCGGGGCAGAGAGTTCCACTGCTGAACGGCTCTCACAGTCAGGAAGTTCTTCCTCATGTTCAGATGGAATCTCCTCTCTTGTAGTTTGAAGCCATTGTTCCGCATCCTAGTCTCCAGGGAAGCAGAAAACAAGCTTGCTCCCTCCTCCCTGTGGCTTCCTCCCACATATTTATACATGGCTATCATATCTCCTCTCAGCCTTCTCTTCTTCAGGCTATACATGTCCAGCTCCTTAAGCCGCTCCTCATAGGGCTTGTTCTCCAGACCTTTTATCATTTTAGTCGCTCTCCTCTGGACACATTCCGCTTGTCAATATCTCTCTTGAATTGTGGCGCCCAGAATTGGACACAATATTCCAGGTGTGGTCTAACCAAAGCAGAATAGAGGAGTAGCATTACTTCCCTAGATCTAGACACTATGCTCCTATTGATGCAGGCCAAAATCCCATTGGCTTTTTTTGCCGCCACATCACATTGTTGGCTCATGTTTAACTTGTTGTCCACGAGGACTCCAAGATCTTTTTCACACGTACTGCTCTCGAGCCAGGCATCCCCCATTCTGTATCTTTGCATTTCGTTTTTCCTGCCAAAGTGGAGTATCTTGCATTTGTCACTGTTGAACTTCCCAAAGACCCCAAAGACATTAGACTAGCACCCATGTTGGCAGTATTTAGGAAGAACTTGAAGACCTGGCTATTCCGATGTTCCTTTCCAGAATAGGATAACCTCCAGCACTTTGTCCCAGAAGCACTTTATTAGAGTTTAATACTCTCTGCACATTGCACTTGCCCAGAATTCCAACATACCACCTCTCACACCCAGCACTTTTTAGTCTGTACCCATCATTGGCGTGGCCCTGATTTTATTGTGTAATAGTGTAATGTTTTGTTGTGTTATTGCTTATGTTTTAATTTGCTTGCATCGTTATTGTTTGTTGTTGTTATGTTGAGGCCTTGGCCTTTGTAAGCCGCATCGAGTCCTTCGGGAGATGCTAGCGGGGTACAAATAAAGTTTAGTAATAATAATAATAATAATAATAATAATAATAATAATAATATATTTCTATCTTCCTACTATCAGTTAGGGCAGTGGTAGATAGTGGGGTAGCTATGGAAGTATACTCTCCCCCAAACGAAGGAGTACATACAAACTCCCATGGCATTCTTCCAAAATAGTCAGAAGGGAAATCATAATTAACTTTATTTTTTTAAAGATATTTTTATTATATTATACACACAGATCAGTAAGCCAAATTCCAAGTGTTACACATATAAAACCTGAATAATTCAACAAATATTAAAGATATTATACTAATTTACACTGGTGTATATTACCTTATCTCCACCTTCCCTCCCTCTCCCTCCCACCCTCCCTCCCTCTTCAACCACAGTATATTTCTAGCTAATCTTGCAGATCCAGCCACTGGTAGAGTCTTTGTGTTTTTTCTTTGATGTGATCGTTGGCTCCTCCATTTTTCACCCAGTTGAAGTAGACCTTCCATCTTTTCTTTGTCCATTCTTGGTGTTTGCTTGGTCATAATTCCTGTAATGTCTAATAACACTTGGTTGTACATATAATCATTCCAATTAGTTAACGTCCATTTCGATTTGTCTTTCCATCCTCTGGCAATCACCGCATGGGCTGCTCTTATTGTTACCTTAAATAACTCCTGGCAATTAATTATTATACTCGGATGATCCAACACTCCCCAAAGTAGCAAATCATTATTAATTTGAATTCTTATCTGGAATATCTCCTGAATTTTTTACTTGTATGACTTGCCAGAATTTTTTTATTTCAGAACACTCCCACCACATGTGTGAATAAGTACCTTTTTCTTTATTACAATGCCAACACTTCGAATTCTTTCCTTTTAACATATAAGCCAATTTGTTGTGGTTCAGCACCAACTTGATGGGAATGGGAGTGAGGAGAGTGCTGGGAATGATAGTGCAGATGTGGGCTCTCAGTTTTCTTCCCATGAATTTAGAGACAGGCAATTTAGAGACAGGTCTGTGTCTTCAATGTTTTCACAAGATTGGAATGTGGTTGATAAGACAGTTGCTGGGAAGCAAGGTCAGACAGTTGCTGGGATGCAAGGCCGCGCAGGGCAGGTGTTGCGAAGGAGTTCGCGGCTGGCAGAGAAGTGTTGACCTCATCTGTGGGAAAACTGCTCGTTAAGGCTTGTTTGATGTTTGCTGTTTTGATGTATAACGTATAAGTAATCTGCCTGGACATTGATCCTGTGTTAGTTTCAACGTTGCAATATGGCTTGCAGTAGCTCCAGTTCGGGGGCTAGGGATTTAGAAATGGCCTGCTTCATGTAACCTTAAGCTGCTTCCTGGTTTTGGCTTCTTGCTTTGCTTCATGTCTCCTGTTTAAACTCCAAAGGATTATATTGAACTTTTTACCTTGTAACCACTGAATTTTTACTGCTTTTACTTTGATTGTTTCAATAAACTTCCTACCTCTCAAGATTGGCTGGTTTTGTCAGAGAAAGCAAGGTGAATCTATTCTGAGGCACAACACAATTGTTCAGGAGTTCTATACCATCTTAATATCATCTTTTTTTCTAATTCATTATATTTTTCTATTTTTATTTTATTCATGTTCCTAATTATTTCCTCTATTTCTCTTGTCTGTAATGATATAACTCCATTCCATTTATTACTTATTGCTCTAATCATAAATTCTTTATCTTCTACCATTAAATTATATATTTTTGCCACTGTTCCTTTACTTGTCTTTTCTCTTGCATTTAGCAATTTATCTACCTTTAGTTCTTCAGTGGGTTTTAGGCCTGGGTAACAACGGAAAAATTTGTTTCTAAAATCGATTTGTATTTGGGGGGTTTTTTGTTTCGATATTTAAAATAATTACAAAATTTTCCCTTAAAAAAGTTCGATATTTACGAAATTTCGTAAATGGTAAAAAATTAACGAATCTATTTCCGAAACAATAACGAATCGATTCGTTAATGGCGGACGCGACCGCGAAATACGCTAAAAAACCTCCAAAAACTTCTGAAGCTTCCCTCTCCCTCTGTTGTTGACTGTTGGTGTGATATTATAATTTTTTTTCACTAATTAAACCATAAAACTGGCCCAGACATGCGGAAATAATAACGAAACGACCTCAAAACAATAACAAAACGAACACAATAACGAAATACGAAGCATTTGCAAAACGTATTTAAAAATTCGTTTTTTAAAATAATTGCTCCAGAATGGTTCGTTATCGTTTTGTAATTGAAAAAATTAACGAATTATTAACGAATTACGAATTAATGAAACGAAACCGCCCAGGCCTAGTGGGTTTTGCACCCTCTTTTTTTACTTTTTCCCATATTCCTCTTAATTTTAACCAATTTTCTTTCCCCCCCCCCCCTTTTCCAAAAACTCTGGCCAATTAATTATCTCTCCATCTTGTTTCCACATATCTTGTACCCTCCTTAATCCCTTTTCTTCTATGTTATTTGCTAACCTTTCGGGGAGTCCCATGCTCTTAATAGGGGTCTTTCCTGATATTTTATATGCCCATAGTTTTTGCCATTTTTGCCAACAGTCATATACTACCTTTCTCGGTAGCTATGGAAGTATACTCTCCCCCAAACAAAGGAGCACATACAAACTCCCATGGCATTCTTCCAAAATAGTCAGAAGGGAAACCATAATTAACTTTATAGCACAGTCGTCCAATCCCCTTCCGTTCCCTATAATATAATTTGAAGAAGGGGGGAAAGGTCCTCTCTCAACCTGCTGAAATATCATTATTAAAATGTGCATGAAAAGTCAATTATGCCAGAGGGAGGTATTTAAGAGAAGTGAGTTTCCATACTGTGGGATTACACCTTGGGGATTACAGATACTGCTGAAATCTTTGCAGCTGTTTCACTTAAAAGAGGATTTTCACTGTTGGATGTTATACAGTCCTTGCAAGGGGAGGGCTAATACTGGAAGAACCGCTTCTCCATTTGGACCTTGAAGTGAACTGCCACCATCATATGGGAGAGATGAATATTACTATAGTAAGAGACAGGGGTGGCTCAACCCATTATGCAAAGTAAGCATTCGCAATATAGTTGATTTTGCCAGGGGCGCTATTGAGGTGCTCTTGGGGGAAAATAGACCTTGACATATGCGAGTTGTAGTTACTGGGATGTATAGTTCACCTATAATCAAAGAACATTCTGAACTCCACCAATGATGGAATTGAACCAAATATGGCACACAAAACTCCCATGACGAACAGAAAATATATATCAATGATTGGTTGGGGCAGGCGCCAAAATACTGTTTGCTTACCATTGAACATTACCTAGGGCCGCCTCTGGTAAGAGATTATATAGTATTATTTACTGGGGATGCCACTCATGTTGTAGAAGGCTGAAAGTTTTCAACTCTCTCTATATATGAGTGTATATAGAAGGACCTTGTAGATGTAACCCAAACCTAAAAATGACATTCATTTATGTTTCATATAAACCTTATACCAGTGTTTCATAATCTGGGGGTTGGGACCCCTGAGGGGGTCGGGAGGGGGTGTCAGAGGGGTCACCAAAGACCTCAAGAAAAAACAGTATTTTCTGATGGTCATGGGGATTCTATGTGGGAAGTTTGAGCCAATTCTATCAGTGGAGTTCAGAATCAAAGAGCATTCTGAACTCCACCAATGATAGAATTATCATTGGCACACAGAACTCCCATGACCAACAGAAAATACTGGAAAGGTTTGGTTGGCATTGACCTTGATTTTTGGAGTTGTAGTTTACCTACATCCAGAGAGCACTGTGGACTCAAAACAATGATGGATCTGGACCAAACTTGGCATGAAAATCAATATGCCCAAATGTGAACTCTGGTGGAGTTTGGGGAAAATAGACTTGACATTTGGGAGTTGTAATTGCTGGGATTTATAGTTCACCTATAATCAAAGAGCATTCTGAACCCCACCAAGGTTAGAATTGGGCCAAACGTCCCACACAGAACCCCCATGAACAACAGAAAATACTGTTTTCTGATGGTCTTTGGCGACCCCTCTGACACCTCCTCACAGCCCATCCAGGGGTCCCGACCCCCAGGTTGAGAAACACTGATCTAAACCAAATATTTGAAAACATGTTTTTTTAACCAAAGGAAAAAAAAAACACCACTGGAGAAATTACACTGCTTAGCCAGCATTGCACCACCTGACATCCGCCGGGAAGTAGCGGTCAATAGTGAAAGGGCCAAGGCAGAGACATCTCCAGCTCATCCCCTGTTTGAGTATCAGCCAGCACGTCAACGACTTAAATCTAGACATAGTTTTCTAAGATCTACAGAGACACTCGCTGGAACACCTCAGCAAACGAGAGTCCAAAAGTGGCAGGCTCAAACCCAGAACCTCAACTAATGGCTAATACCAAATGAGAGACTCCCCCCTGGGCACACAGAAAACTGGGCGACTTGGACTGCGCTCTGGCACCACGAGATGCAGAGCCAACCTTAAGAAATGGGGCTACAAAGTGGAATCCTTGACATACCTTGGAAGGAATCCCACTGGAGCACTGCAGCACGCCCAAATACCTGGGAGTCACTCAGGACCATTCTCTGACCTACAAGAAGCACTGCTTGAACATCAAACAAAAAGTTGGTTCTAGAAACAATATCATACGAAAGCTGACTGGCACAACCTGGGGATCACAACCAGACACAGTGAAGACATCTGCCCTTGCGCTATGCTACTCTGCTGCTGAGTACGCATGCCCAGTGTGGAACACACTGTTGCTCTTAATGATGCCGCATTATCACAGGGTGTCGGCGCCCCACACCACTGGAGAAATTACACTGCTTAGCCGGTATTGCATCACCTGACATCTGCCGGGAAGTAGCAGTCAATAGTGAAAGGACCAAGGCAGAGACATCTCCAGCTCATCCCTTGTTTGGGTATCAGCCAGCACGTTAATGACTTAAATATAGAAATAGTTTTCTTAGATCTACAGAGACACTCGCTGGAATACCTCAGCAAGCGAGAGTTCAAAAGTGGCAGGCTCAAACCCAGCACCTCAATCCGTGGGTGATACCAAATGAGAGACTCCCCCCTGGGCACACAGAAGACTGAGCGACTTGGAAGGCGCTGAACAGACTGCGCTCTGGCACCACGAGATGCAGAGCCAACCTTAAGAAATGGGGCTACAAAGTGGAATCCACGACATACGAATGTGGAGAAGAGCAAACCACTGACCACCTGCTGCAATGCAACCTGAGCGCCGCCACATGCACAATGGAGGACCTCCTTGCAGCAACACCAGAGGCACTCCAAGTGGCGAGATACTAGTCAAAGGACATTTAATCAACTACCAAACTCACAAATTTTGTATTTTGTCTGTTTGTTTGCTTTGTTCTATTAGAAATGTAATATATTTGACTGGTTGCCCTGACACGACAAATAAAAATATTAGGTTCTTGTGGGTTTTTTCGGGCTATAGAGCCATGTTCTAGAGGCATTTCTCCTGACGTTTCGCCTGCATCTATGGCAAGCATCCTCAGAGGTAGTGAGGTCTGTTGGAATTAGGACAATGGGTTTATATATCTGTGGAATGGCTGGAGTGGGGCAAGGAGCTCTTCCCTGCTGGAGCTAGGTGTGAATGTTTCAACTGATCACCCTCATTAGCATTTGAAGGCCTGCCTGAGCCTGGGAAAATCTCTTGCTGGGAGGTGTTAATATGTGCCTGGTTGTTTCCTCTCTGTTGTTTTGCTGTTGTAATTTTGGAGTTTTTTTAATACTGGTAGCTAGATTTTGTTCATTTTCATGGTCTCTTCCTTTCTGTTGAAATTGTCCACATGCTTGTGGATTTCAATGGCTTCTCTGTGTAGTCTGACATGGTGGTTGTTGGAGTGGTCCAGCATTTCTGTGTACTCAAATAATATGCTGTGTCCAGGCTGGTTCATCAGGTGCTCTGCTAGGGCTGACTTCTCTGGTTGAAGTAGTCTGCAGTGCCTTTCATGTTCCTTGATTTGTGTTTGGGCAAGGTGGTCAGTTGAAACATTCACACCTAGCTCCAGCCAACAAGAGTCCTTTCTCCCATCCTGGTCATTCCACAGATATATAAACCCATTTTCCTAGTTCCAACAGACCTCACTACGTCTGAGGATGCTTGCCATAGATGCAGGCGAAACGTCAGGAGAAAATGCCTCTAGAACATGGCCATAGAAACATAGAAAAAAACGTACAACAACCCAGTGATTCCGGCCATGAAAGCCTTTGAAAATACAAAAAACTACAAATCTCATAGAGAGAAATGTGTTTGTGACGCAGGCGGGATCGAGAGTAGGGCCTCCCCGGACGATCTTAAAGTCCTAGCAGGTTCATAAAACATTCTTTTTTTAACCAAAGGAAAAAAATGGGAAATAATAAAAATGGGAAAAATGAGAGAGAGAGAAAAGAGCATGAAAAGAAGAGAGTTTTTTTAAAGGACACAGAAGAAAACAAAACGAAATTGGTGTTCCTTCTTAATTGAAACTTATCTAACATCTGGATAATTGCTCATAAATACCTGTATAGTTGCCAAGGTTCAATTATGGCACACCAGTCTTTCATAAATCTCCAGGATGTAAGATCTCGCTCTTTGATGCTTCTCGTCAAATCCTGGTCCAAAGGCAGGGTGAGCCAAGGAAGGGACATCCAATAATACTAAGCACTAGGGCTGGGCGGTTTCGTTCGTTAATTTCGTAATTCGTTATTAATTCGTTATTTTTTTTATAACGAAGCGATATTGAACCATTCAGGAGCAACTAAAAATCGAAACGAATTTTTCAATTCGTTTCGTAATTGTTTCGTAATTGTTTCGTTATTATTTCGTTATTATTTCCGTATGTCTGGTGCAAGTTTTATAGTCGTTGTTTGTTTTATCAGTGATAAAAAATAAATTATCACACCAACAGTCAACAACAGAGGGAGAGGGAAGCTTCACAAGTTCCCCCTGTCCCATTTGGAGGGTTTTTTAGCGTATTGCGCAATCGCGTCCGCCATTAACGAATCGATTCGTTATTGTTTCGAAATTGTTTCGTAATTTCTGAAATTTCGTAAATATCGAACTTTTTTAAAGAAAAATTTCGGAATTCTTTAAAAAAACAAAACGCAAAAACCCCCTAAAAACGAATCGAGTTTAGAAACAAATTTTTCCGTGGTTGCACAGCCCTAGTAAGCAAAATTCTAATAAAAATCTATCTGAACGCATCTCAGCCTATCAGCCTGCCAGGACCCTAAGATCTTCTGGGGAGGCCCTGTTCTCTATCCTGCCAGCTTCACAGGTGCGGCTGGCGGGAACAAGAGACAGAGCCTTTTCTGTGATGGCCCCTCGGCTTTGGAACACCCTCCCTATAGAGATAAGGTCAGCCCCCTCGCTGATGGCGTTTCGGAAAAAACTAAAGACATGGATGTTTGAACAAGCATTCAGATAATCCGACAAAACGAATTTTGACGATTAAGGATTGGTAATTACAGACGACGAATTTGGATTGTGATTCCAGTTACGAGATGCATTTGGATTGTTATTGGTGGCCCAATAATTCTGTATTTTATATGTGTTTTTATGTTTTTAAATTGAATATTGTTGTTTTTAGATGTTGTAAACCGCAATGAGTCGCCGACTTAGGCTGAGATATTAGCGGTATACAAGTGTAATAATAAATAAATAATAAAAATATTTTAAAAAAGAGAAGACCCTATCTCAAGTCCCCACCAAACGTGTTTGTGACGCAGGCGGGATCAAGAGTAGGGCCTCCCCGGACGATCTTAAAGTCCTAGCAGGTTCATAAAACATTCTTTTTTTAACCAAAGAAAAAATGGGAAATAATAAAAATGGGAAAAATGAGAGAGAGAAAAAAGAGCATGAAAAGAAGAGATTTTTTTTAAAGGACACAGAAGAAAACAAAACGAAATCGATGTTCCTTCTTAATTGAAACTTATCTAACATCTGGATAATTGCTCATAAATACCTGTATAGTTGCCAAGGTTCAATTATGGCACACCAGTCTTTCATAAATCTCCAGGATGTAAGATCTCGCTCTTTGATGCTTCTCGTCAAATCCTGGTCCAAAGGCAGGCTGAGCCAAGGAAGGGACATCCAATAATACTAAGCACTCCTGCATTGACTTAATCTGGCAGAATGCACGGTGCGCTTCATTAATGCACAGGAAAGGCTGTGCAGGAGTCTGCAAAAAAGGTCACTGATATTTTTGCAGCGATAAATCACAGAGGGGAAAAGAGAAAGATTTGCATTTTGGCTGTATAACATTCAGGGACAGGTTAGAGAGAGAGAACGAGAGAGAGAGAGAGAGAGGAGAATTCTTTGAAGTAATATTTCTTTGCTGACTTGTTTTATTAGCTCCCTTTTAACATGTTACATTATTGCTTATAGAATTTCATTTACTTGGATTGGCAGCTTGATAAATATGTCTATTGGCGATGATTTGGATTGCTCTGGGCATTAATATTATTAAAACCTGTCACAAGGAAATGTCTGAAAGATGAGTTACTGTAAAGATTACAGCACGGAATAAATCACACAGTGGTATTTGTTACCGTTTATGGCCTCTTGGAGCCGAGTCAATCCCTTTTTATGTCGCATTATTTTTCAAGTTTTTATAGCTTTACATTATATATCGCTGTCAGAAATGAACAGATGGGGTGTCAAACATGAGCTTTCTGAATAATTCCTACCCTCGGGTTATTTGTGTGAAGGACAAGTGTAAAACTCTGTTCTCTAGAAAAAGGAGACAGGCAAGGCTGGGTGAATGGATTGCTACGTTCAAAAAGGCTCTCCTTTTCTTTGTCAGCTTGGACAAGGTGGTTTTCACTTCTGGCTTTACCTGCTTTTTACCCCACAGTTTGGCATCTGAGAAATTTTGCTATTATTTGTTTGAGGATACTCTTCCTTGCAAGCTAAGAAAGCCAGAAGGCAGCACCCAGCACATCGGAAAAATATTATTTCCTGTTTATTTTCTCTTTGGAGGGATGGAAAAGCTTGGCCACAAAACCATGGATGCTTTTCCATTTTGAATTCCTTGTGCTACTGGTACTTAAACTTCCGTACAGTGGCCCTTATTTCTCATGCCAGGAAGGTAATGCTCAAGATCCTGCAAGGAAGACTCCAGCAAGACATGGAGCGAGAGTTGCCAGATGTGCAAGCTGGGTTTAGAAAAGGCAGAGGAACGAGAGACCAGATTGCCAATATCCGCTGGGTAATGGAGAAAGGCAGGGAGTTTCAGAAAAACATCTACTTCTGCTTCATTGACTATTCTAAAGCCTTTGACTGTGTGGATCATAATAAATTGTGGCAAGTTCTTGGTGGGATGGGCATCTCAAGCCCCCTTGTCTCTCTCCTGAGGAATCTGTACAAGGACCAAGGAGCAACAGTCAGAACTGACCACGGAGGAACAGGAGACTGGTTCAAGATTGGGAAAGGCGTCCGGCAAGGCTGCATCCTCTCACCCAACCTTTTTAACTTGTATGCAGAACACATCATGCGATGTGCGGGGCTGGATGAATGCAAAACTGGGGTGAAAATTGCTGAAAGAAACATTAACAACCTCAGATATGCAGATGACACCACTCTGATGGCCGAAAGCGAGGAGGAGCTGAGGAGCCTTCTAATCAAGGTGAAAGAAGAAAGCGCAAAAGCCGGGTTGCAGCTAAACATAAAAAAAACCAAGATTATGGCAACAAGAATGATTGACAACTGGAAAATAGAGGGAGAAAATGTGGAGGCCGTGACAGACTTTGTATTTTTAGGCGCAAAGATGACTGCAGATGCAGACTGTGGCCAGGAAATCCGCTTCCTTCTTGGGAGGAGAGCAATGTCCAGTCTCAATAAAATAGTAAAAAGTAGAGACATCACATTGGTAACAAAGATCCATTGCCTAGTCAAAGCCATGGTATTCCCTGTAGTAACTTACGGATGTGAGAGCTGGACCTTAGGGAAGGCTGAGTGAAGGAAGAGAGATGCTTTTGAGCTGTGGTGTTGGAGGAAAGTTCTGAGAGTGCCTTGGACTGCGAGAAGATCCAACCAGTCCATACTTCAGGAAATAAAGCCCGACTGCTCATTGGAGGGAAGGATACTAGAGACAAAGTTGAAGTACTTTGGCCACATCATGAGGAGACAGCAAAGCCTGGAGAAGACAATTATGCTGGGGAAAGTGGAAGGCAAAAGGAAGAGGGGCCGACCAAGGGCAAGATGGATGGATGGCATCCTTGAAGTGACTGGGCTGACCTTGAAGGAGCTGGGGGTGGTGATGGCCGACAGGGAGCTCTGGCGTGGGCTGGTCCATGAGGTCACGAAGAGTCGGAGACGACTGAACGAATGAACAACAACTGGTACATCTGTCTAGTACAGTGGTTCTCAACCTTCCTAATACCGTGACCCCTTAATACAGTCCCTCATGTTGTGGTGACCACCAACCATAACATTGTTTTCATTGCTACTTCATAACAGTCATTTTACTACTGTTATGAATTGTAATGAAAATATCTGATATGCAGGATGTATTTTCACTCACTGGACCAAATTTGGCACAAATACCCAAGACGCCCAAATGTGAATCCTAGTGGGGTTGAGGAAGGATTGATTTTGTCATTTGGGAGTTGTAGTTGCTGGGACTTATAGTTCACCTATAATCAAAGAGCATTCTGAACTCTGCCAGCGATGGATTTGAACCAAACTTGGCACACAGAACTCCCATGACCAATGGAAAACACTGGAAGGGTTTGGTGGGCATTGACCTTGAGTTTGGGATTTGTAGTTCACCTATATCCAGAGAGCACTGTGGACTCATGAAATGGTGGATCTGGACCAAACTTGGCACGAATAATCAATATGCCCAAATGTAAACACTGGTGGAGTCTGGGTAAAATAAATCTTGACATTTGGGAGTTGTCGTTGCTGGGATTTATAGTTCATTACAATCAAAGAACATTCTGAACTCCACCAACGATAGAATTGGCTCAAACTTCCCACATGGAATCCCCATGACCATCAGAAAATACTGTGTTTTCTGATGGTCTTTGGTGACCCCTCTGACACCGCCTCGTGACCCCCCTCCCAGGTGTCCCGAACCCATGTTGAGAAACACTGATCTAGTGCAAACTAGAAGGAACAATATGTAGCTTTTCTTAGCGGTGGCTGGTAGCTTCCACATCGGTGGGGTGACAGATCTGCTCTGGGTTTTAGTCTGTATGTTAAAAGAAGCTTCCCAAGGTGGTGATCCCTGTCACTAAAATGGGGTGCCACTATATTTTCTCCAAGAGTGAATACTTTTCTTTTCTAACTCTTTACATGTCAGTGTAGGTGGCTTGGATTCATAGTGTCCTCTGGATGTAGGTGAACTACAACTCCTATAAACTCCTCCAAAGTCCTCCAATATGTTTTGTTGGTCATGGGTGTTCTGTGTGCCAAATTAGTTCCAGGTCCATCATTGGTTTATTTATTTATTTATGGACACAGCATATTATTTGAGAACACAGAAATGCTGGACCACTCTCACAACAACCATGTCAGACTACACAGAGAAGCCATTGAAATACACAAGCATGTGGACAATTTCAATAGAAAGGAAGAAACCATGAAAATGAACAAAATCTGGCTACCAGTATTTTAAAAACTCAACAATTACAACAGTAAAACAACAGAGAGTAAACAATCAGGCACATCAAATCACCTCTCAACAAAAGATCCCCCCAGGCACTGCCAGGCCATCAAATGCTAATCAAGGTGGTCAGTTGAAACATTCACACCTAGCTCCAGCAGACAAAGGTCCTTTGTCCCACCCTGGTCATTCCACAGATATATAAAACCATTTTCCTACTTCAAACAGACCTCACTACCTCTGAGGATGCTTGCCATAGATGTAGGCAAACGCAGGAGAAAATGCCTCTAAACCATGGCCATATAGCCCGAAAAAACCTACAACAACCCATTCCACAGAATTATAAACCCAATTTTCCTAGTTCCAGCAGACCTCACAACCTCTGAGGATGCTTGCCATAGATGCAGGTGAAATGTCAGGAGAGAATGCCTCTAGAACAGGGGTCCTCAAACTATGGCTTGGGGGCCAGATACGGCCCTCCAAGGTCATTTACCTGGCCCTAGCTCAGGGTCAACCTAAATCTGAAACGACTTGAAAGCAAACAACAACAACAATTCTATCTCATCAGCCAAAAGCAGGCCCACACTTCCCATTGAAATACTAATAAGTTTATATTTGTTAAAATTGTTCATTTTAATTACTGTATTTTTTCTAGGTGTTTTTTGAACTACAAATAAGGTATGTGCAGTGTTCATAGGAATTCTTTTTTTTTTCAAATTATAATCCAGCCCTCCAGCACTTTGAGGGACTGTGACCTGGCCCTCTGTTTAAAAGGTTTGAGGACCCCTGCTCTAGAACATGGCCATATAGCTCCCCCCCCCCAAAAAAAAATGTTGCAACAATCCAGTGATTCTGGCCATGAAAGTCTTCGACAATACATTAATTCAGATTGCTGTTTTTGTTTTTGTTGTTGTTGTTGTTGTTGTTGTTATGTGACTTGAAATTGTTTCAGACTTAGGGTGACCCTAAGTCTAAAGTTTATGCCAGGGGCCGAGTAAATGACCTTGGAGGGCCGCATCTGGCCCGCGGGCCATAGTTTGAGAACCCCCTGATCTAATGCCAAAAGGATGCCCACTTAGCCTTTTCTATGTCCTGCCTTTGCTCCATATTTATTGCATCTCTTGCATAGAAACATGGGGAATATGAACATCTGCTTACCCTGGATGGTAAAGATTGGTAAAGAGTCTGGGAGTCCTTTTGGACCCTCTGCTGACGATGGAGGCCCAGGTCTCCGCCGTTAGCAGAACCTCCTTCTTTCATCTGCGGCAGGCTAGATGGCTGGCCCCCTCTCTGTCCAGGGACGACCTAACTACGGTGATCCAGGCCACGGTCATCTCAAGACTGGACTACTGTAATGCCCTCTACATTGGCCTTCCTCTGTCGGTGATCCAGAAGCTCAAGTTGGTACAAAATGCAGCTGCTCGGCTTCTTGCAGGAATTCCGATGAGAAGCCACATAACCCCAATCTTACTACAGCTGCATTGGTTACCAATTGAGCACCGGATCACTTTCAAAGTGATGGTACTCACCTTTAAGGCCTTGCATGGTCTGGGGCCGATGTACCTGAGGGACCGCCTCACCCCCTACCAACCCCAGAGATCCCTCCGTTCTGAGGACCAAGATCTATTGGAAGTCCCCAGTGTCAAGACCTTGTGTCTAACAGCAACCAGACGCAGAGCCTTCACAGCAGTGGCACCATCACTCTGGAATACCCTGCCACCTGAAGTCCGTGCCTTGCGGGACTTACCAGCTTTCCGCAGGGCATGGAAGACATACCTGTTTCGACAGGCTTTTAATGTTTGATATTGTTGTTTTTACATTGTTTTAAACTGCTTTTAAATTTTGTTAGATTTTAGCTATTCTTGTAAGCCGCTCCGAGCCCCAGGGGAGTGGCGGCATATAAGTTTAAATAATAAATAAATAAATAAATAAATAAATAAATAAATAAAATAACTCATTAGTTATCAGGATGGAATCCTAGCCCACTGAAAGCAGCATGAAAAAGCTACATATCTGAATCTTCCTTGCTTGAGAAATAGTCGTCTAATTAATGTTGCCCTGTGAGGCTTGTTTAAGTGAGTCTCCTTATAACCTGGTCAGTTCTTTACTCTGGACTGAGTATGGGAGGAATGACTGAACCCCCGGCTGTACTCATTTTATATTTTAAATTCCAGCAATTATTCTAAGACTTACACATACATCATAAATCATTTCATAATGATCCTTATTTAATTGCTGAATGGGGACTCAGATTAAAACGTTACAAAGGGAGATTAATAAGGGAATCGGGGTTCTATGAAGCGCATGGCTGTCATGTACTGTTTTGCAAGAGGTGAAAAGGGAATTTATGTTCTCTGGAAATACGAAATCCCAAATGCTGTGGTTTGGATAGGATTTGCAACATGCATTTTGTTAGCATTGAGCTCACTGATCACATAATGTACTGTTTTATTCTAAAAGCAAAATAGATGCAATTATCCCTAGTATGCTGATGACCTCAGCCCCATATACGTTGCCATATAATTTAGCTTGAAACTGCATTTAAAGGTCAATGTAGAGTCATATAATGCAGTTAAACTTCAAACTGCTCACATGATAGTGTAGATGGGTTCCTGGTTGAAAAACAATAGGAAGGAGGAGGAATAATAATGCAAATGAATTAAACAAAAATGTATTGTTGAAGACTTTCATTGCAAGATTGTTGTGAGCTTTCTGGGCTGTATGGCCATGTTCCAGAAGCATTCTTTCCTGATGTTTTGCCTGCATCTATGGCAGGCATCTGGGAAGTAGCAGCCAATAGTGAAAGGACCAAGGCAGAGACATCTCCAGCTCATCCCCTGTTTGGGTATCAGCCAGCACGTCAATGACTTAAATCTAGAAAAAGTTTTCTAAGATCTACAGAGACACTCGCTGGAACACCTCAGCAAGCGAGAGTCCAAAAGTGGCAGGCTCAAACCCAGAACCTCAACCAATGGCTGATACCAAATTGGGGACTCCCCCCTGGGCACACAGAAGACTGGGTGACTTGGAAGGCGCTGAACAGACTGCGCTCTGGCACCACGAGGTGCAGAGCCAACCTTCAGAAATGGGGCCACAAAGTGGAATCCACGACATGTGAGTGTGGAGAAGAGCAAACCGTTGACGTGCTGGCTGATACCCAAACAGGGGATGAGCTGGAGATGTCTCTGCCTTGGTCCTTTCACTATTGGCTGCTACTTCCCGATGGATGTCAGGAAGTTAGGTGATAAGGATTCACCGTGTTAGGTGATAAGGATTCACAGCTTGGGTGGATACAGTTACCCATTCCATGTTTTCAATATTCACATGTCTGCAAATCTCACTTTTTTAATTTTGTGAAAATATTGCAGTTAGGATTTTGGAAAGCGATCATAACAAAACAAATGGAACAAGATGCTCACTCGTCACTAAAGCTGTGTTGAATGAAAACATTACCAGAGTTGTGAAATTTCCTGGTAAGATACTTGGCCATCGCTGTCACTGCGGAACCTTTCTGTCCGTGTTGATTTCCCACTAAGCCCCTTTTCTTCTTGCTTCTCCTTCCTGACGATTCTCGGCGCAGAGTCTGTAGTCACTAGAATGATTCAGTGATCTCCCAAGAACAGTAGATTCCTGAATGGCTCACATCATTTGTGTGGAATATGGCAGATGGGAGCATTAGTTAAGGCGCTAAGAGATAGATGGGCACACACACATGCACACTTTTTTCCCTTGTTGTTTTCACAGTGATATCTGGAGAAGGATGCCTTTGTGATGAAGTGTCTTTCGAGCCGTCTTGCCTTTTTCTTTCCCTACCCAGGGCTCTGACAGGTGTTCCCTCCAGGGCATAGATGCTTCCTATAATGTTTGAGTGAAGGGAGATATCATCTGTGACAGCTTGTGTACATAGATCATGGTTTTATGATGATGGAAAAGTGTGCGCTGATTGATTTGCTGAGCTGGGCTGAGTTAAAAGAGCTTGCAACAAGATAGCTTCCCACTTGCCAAAACACAATTTAATCAGCAGCTGACCGATCCATCATCTGGGCAGGAGGGAGGAGGTTTCAAATGCTGGGGAGGTGCCATATGACTAATGGACAGAAATGTCTTTTCTTGGCGTACGTGTATTGAGATATGCTGGCTTATTTATTCTCCCATATTATCCGCTAATGGGAGTGATTCTCTTTAAAGAGCCCAGCCTCAAATGGCAAAGAACATGGCCCTGCGTGCTTTTTGATTCAGGAACTTAATGCACATTCTGTACTGAAAGGTGGAAAATGGTTTTGGCAAGGCTTTCCTAAGAGGTCAACTTGCGTCTCATTTATAATACTAGCCATCCCCTGCCACACGTTGCTGTGGCCCAGTCTGGTGATCTGGAAAATGAAATAATTAGAAAGTGTTGGTTTCTAATAAATGTAATTTCTTTCTGCTTGTGGGAAAACAGTGTTTCTTGCTGTTTCTTTGTCAGTGTTAATGTGGAGATTGTCTGGTTTGCCTACTCTGGAACATGCAACATATCATTGTCCTTCTTTAGGGGTCCCTTTCAAATCTATGATATTATATCTCTGTGTATGTGAATCATATCTATCTATCTATCCAGGGCCATAGCCAGAAAAATTTTTTGGGAGGGGTTGAAATTTTCGGGGGGGGGGGGGGGGCTTGAAAATTTCACCGGGGGGGGGGGGTTGAAACCTGCCTCCTAGCTCACGCTGAAACAAAGAGCACAACAGGGGGCAGAGCAGCCTTCAATAGCCTGCAGCTCCGCCCTTATCAACCACCCCCACCAAGTCTGGCCTCCTTAATGAGAGCATTCAACATCCCCCCCCCCAACTTGGTTGCTTCACTACTGTTCTGTCACGCGCTGGGCCTGTAAATAATTGTCTTTAGAACAGGATGTGCAACTTTTGCCCAGCGGAAAGCCTAAAGAGAAGTTCTCAGAGGTTTCCACCACAAACAGTCTTTAGATGGCTTGAGAAGTACAACAAAGTCTTTTATTAATGAACAATCAAACAGAAACTTCTCTTGTCTTCAGTAAAGTTAAGCAAATGATTCCAAGCTTTTAGACAACTGGTGAATTCCTAATCTTGCCCACGAAGAACAGGCAACTGTCTTCAATAACTTCTTATTTAAAGGAAAATCCCCTTTTTAACTTCTCCCAGGCTGACTGTAATCTAACCCTTACTGATGTGGGCTCTGCTACCAGGTCGAACTGCGTCTCGAACGCCGAGTGGACCTACCAGCAAGGCAGTAGATGTTTTCCAGCTGGAGTTCTTTGGTCTTTAGGGCTGTTTTCCTGGAAATTCTTTGGAGACTCTTAAGACCTTTCTCCCCCGGAAGGTCTTAAGGGTTGAAGCTTTTGTACAGGGGAAGCTTGCACACATCCTATATATAAGTTTACCTTGCTGAGACTAACTAAAAATGGCTCCCTTCCCAATTGCCCTGACCAAGGGGCGGGACCAAAACTTAACAATGATGGACAGGTGACTTGCCCTATGACTGCAACCAAAGAAGCCACCTATCTGCAGAGTCCCTGAAACCTAGGACTGCAAGCAAACATTTAATATAAAGCAAATAAAGTTGGAGCTCCTGGTACAGCTGTACCAGAACAACTACATCGGCTATTGCTACAAGTAATGACAGTGTGAATAAATTGCCAATATTTGCTTGAGATAGTGCTTGCAGTTCTGGAGGGACTCTTGATTTTTTGCATCTCATAGACTTAGCAGGGGGATTTGGTTAACCAGTTAAAATTCATGAGTAAACCAGGTTTTGAAAAAAAAAATCTGAAACATTTCGGGGGGGGGGGGGTTGAACCCCTAACCCCCCCCCCCCTCGCTACAGGTCTCTATCTATCTATCTATCTATCTATCTATCTATCTATCTATCTATATGGCTGGATGGCTCTTTGTCAGGAGGGCTTTGATGACATTTTCTTGCCCTGGTGAAGGGAGTGTTGCAACTCAGAGTAGGCTTCACCTTGCTCCCTAACACCACCACACAAGAGCTGTAGATTTTGTAGTTTATTGAGGAAAAACAAAGTCAAAACATAGAGTAAGCAATGCAAAGTTCCAAAGACAAAAGTTAAATGCAAAAACTCAGTTCCAAAGATCCATAGGCAAAAACATGAAGCGTAATCCTTTAAGCAATGATCAAGCAAGAGTCCATGGCAAAACAGTGAAACACAGGACCCAAAAAACCAAGATGCAGGAAGCCCAAAGTGTTCTGCTTAAAGCCAGGATTGATTCAAAGAAGCTTTCATGGAAAGAGCCACGTTGAACTGACCATTTCTCTTCGTCAGCCAGAAGCCTAAATACCTTTTCCCATCATGAAAGCATTATGTTGACCTCTCGCCGACTTGTCTTCTTTCTTGCTAGCTAAACGAGAACTCCTCCTGACCTTCAAGTCTAAGCGGTCCTGCCTACTCATTAATTCACTACCTTCACTGCTCTCTTCCTTATCGGTTTGGTCCAAATCACCGTGGGAAGGCTGAGCAGGTGAAGACAACTCCACCTGGCCATTATCTAACTCACTGGCATTCTTTTCCCTTGAGAACTGACTTGTTGACTCTGCACTGTGTGAGAGAGGCACAGAAACAGGCCCAGCAATCTGAATCCCATCATCCTCTTCTGGCTCACAAGGCTCACAAGACACACAGGGTTCAGTGTCAGACTCAGAATCAAACTGAGCCACAACAGGGAGTTGGACTAGATGGCCTTAAGTATTTTCTGTGTGGGAGGTTTTTCCCAATTCTGTTGTTGGTGGGGTTCAGAATGCTCTTTGATTGAAGGTGAACTATAAATCCCAATAACTACAACTCCCAAATGTAAGGTCTATTTTCCCCCAAACTCCATCTCTGTTCATATTTGGGCATATGGAATATTTGTGCCAAGTTTGGTCCAGATCCATCATTTTTTGGGTCCACAGTGCTCTCTGGATGTAGGTGAACTACAATTCCCAAACTCAAGGTCAATGCCCATGTTGGTCATGGGAGTCCTGTGTGCCACGTTTGGTTCAATTCAAACATTGGTGGAGTTCAGAATGCTCTTTGATTGTAGGTGAACTATAAATCCCAGCAACTACAACTCCCAAATGACAAAATCAATTTTTGAGTGATGGTCACTCCTTGGGTTAATAGGCATCTTGTGGCCAAAATTGGAGGCAATTCGTAAAGTGGTTTTTGAGTTATGTTTATCCCACAAATGAACATTAGATTTTTATTTATGTAGATATGCTGGCTTCATGATGTCAGTCTATTAGTAAACCTTACAAACCATTTTTTAACCAACCTTCATGTATTTTCTTAGAAATGGACACACAGATGAATCCTCTGCCTGGTTTTTGGACACAAATTCCACAAAGTTAACTGAGATTGATGGGGAGATATTGGAAAAATAGATATTTATTTATGTATGTATTGTATGTACTTTACAAGCACTGAAATGTATAGAAAAATCAGGTTCTCTCTGTGTAAGAAAGCCGCAGGATGGAGAGAATGCAGAAGGAGATCTGTGTTAAAAGGGGGAGAAGGGGGACCTGTTATCTATACATTCCAGAGAGAGACTGGAGCAACATAGCCCAGGCTATAGCTAAATAAGGAGCCTACCCCCCTCCCTCCTGACAAGTCAAAGAAGGCCCCTTGATTGATGAATGTAAGCTGTAAGCTGTGTGCTGCTCTTTAGAAAGAAATACAGAGACATGCCTTTTGTATGTTGGAAGATAGAATTTGATATTTCTATGATGCTAAAGTGATGCAGTGAATGATGTCAATGTATGTAAAAGCATGTTCCGTTGTTTGCCTGCATTTGAAGTGTATAAAAGGCAGTCAACGCCTTTATCGAACACTCTGGTTGCTTTTGGACACAGCTCCACTCCAGGGTCCCAGCTGGAAATAAAGTCGTACTTTTCTTTCTCCAGAAAGGATCTCCCTTGATATTATCTCTCCTATCATGCTGCTACAAGAACTAATCTCAGAAACTCATAGATAGGAATGAAATCTTAAACAGGCTATGTGAAGGATGTTTTCAGTTTTAAATTGGGCAGATGGCATGTTGAATGTGCACCAACAGTACCTAAACTGATTTCAATCAAAAGGAACAGAAGACTTCCGGTGGACATGGCGACGGGATAGCCTCGTCGAGAGGGAGCTCCCGACGAGGACCTGTGTTGTGGTGGCTGGGTTGAGCTGAATGCTCCCCCCTTTGCCGGATTGAGTTTGCAAAGGTGTCGCGAATCCCAGAGTGGGCTTGAGACCCCAGAGATCTCTCCCCCCTCAAGGAGGAGAGGTCGGGAGGGTTCGAGCAGCACAGGGGAAAGCGAGCCACCCCACAAGGATCGAGCCGCAAGGCTTGTTTAACCGCCGCCAATCCATTCACAAATTGAAGAAGAAAGAAGAATTAAGAAGCCCCAGTCTGGGGAGAGACACAAGAAAGACCCCATCTTCAGGTAACGGGAACTTGTTCCCAAATTTTAAAGAAGAAAAAGCCAAGCTAGAAATAGCTGGGGAGAATATGGAAAGATAAAGAATCAAAGAAGAAGTCGTAGAAATTAACAAAGAAGCGATTGTATTAATTGGCTTTCCGATAGATAAATTAAGGAATTAAAGGAGTAGAGTGACTGAATTAAGACCTACTTAAGATTAAATACGATATTTTGGCAATTGGGACAATTTGAATGATTTTCTAAATTAGCAAATAGTGAACGTGGCCGCTCTGTCTAACCTAAATTAAACCTAAATTAAATTTAAAGTATAAGAAGACGGGATATTTCCCCCCCCACCACCACCCCCCCCCCCCCCCGCTGGGGAAGCAAAGGGAAAAAGCGATAGTGTGCCCGACCTTGACGCCATAATTGTTGTGTCTAGCTCCAACCTTCTTCATAAACAAGCAGGCTGAGTGGAGGAGAAGGAAGTGACGAAACAGAAGGTTGATTGCAGGGACGAACGAGAAACCGGAAGAAACAAAGAAAGGAAAGAAGGGCGGAAGTGACGGGGCGGAAGGAGGGAAGACGCCATTTTGGAAACAATAGAGAAAGTCCGATACAGAAACAAAGGAAGGAAGGAAGGGCGGAAGTGACGGAAGTGACGGGGCGGAAGGAGGGAAGACGCCATTTTGGAAACCATAGAGAAAGTCCGATACAGAGCGGCCAGAAATAAAATTGAGAATAAATCTGTAATAAAAGGATTATTCTGAAACAAAATTTTGATAAATTTGGAAGAGAAGAGGAGTAGAGGACAGGAGGAGACAGAACAAGGACGAGAAGCAGACGAAACGAGGACGAGAAGTAGACGACGACGGCGGTGACGAGGAAGAGAAGTAGACGAAGGGCGAAGGGCATCAAAGACCAGGACGAGAAGCAGACGAAACCTGATTAATCGAGGACGAGAAGTAGACAAGTACAAAGGATAAAGTAGAGGGGAGAAGCAGAAGAAGAAAGTAGATTCTCTCCTTTTTTTTAGGGAGAAGGGATCCGAGATGACAACTCAAGGAAAACCAGAGTCCCGGAGGGGATCTTTGGACATAAACCCAAAAATGGACAATCTTCTAAAAGAAATAAAAAAGATATCAGAAAAACAAGATGCATTGAAGGTGGAATTGAAGGAGGAGGTCAAGACTAAGCATGAGGAATACTATAAGAAACAAGAGGGAATTATTACGAAGATGACAGAGGAATTTAAGGCAATGAAAACCGAAATAAAAGAAGAATTTGGCCAGATCAAAAAAGATATATCACAATTACAGGGGGAAGTGAAGGAATTAAAAGTTTCCAAAGAGAAAATTGAGGGAACTCAATCAGAAATGGTGCAGAAGATAAAAGGACTGGATAAACAAAGAGAGAAAATGGAATTAGAACAAGAGAGACTGCTGCAAATGCAAATGGACTTCCAATTAAGATTCAGAAATATAGCGGAGGAGGAGAAAGAAGATATAAGACAAATGGTAATTAAAATGCTGGCAAGTTGCTTGGAGTGTGAGGTAGATGAATTGGAACAAGAGGTGGATCAAATTTACAGGATTTCATCATTCTATTCCAGGAGAAATAAGACAGATAGGGATGTGATTGTGAAGTTTACAAGAAAGAAGGTACGGGATGACATTTTGTATAATAGTAATAGAAACCCAATCCTTTATAAAGGAAAGAAAGTTGTGGTCTTGAAGGAATTTCCGCAGATGACTTTAGCAAGAAGAAGAAAATATTTTTTCCTAACAGAGGAGTTGAAAAAGAGGGAGATAAGATTCAGGTGGGAAAGAAGAGAAGGAATAATGGTGACTTACAATGAAGAAAGACTCTGGTTGACATCTGAACATAAGGCAAAGGTATTTTATGATAAACTTATGAGTCAAAAGGAGGGAGAAGAAGAGATGGGAGAAGGGGGGGAAGAAGAAGAAGAAGAAGAAGAAGAAGAAGAAGAAGAAGAGACAGAAGGAGCTGAAGAAAGAAGATTATCCACCCCCAGAAAAGGAATTAAAGCTAAAAAAGCAAGATATAAATCACCAAAGGATTATAGCTACTTCTCGAAAGATCCAAAACCACAGAGAATGACACCACGAAAAAAAGAAGGAAAAGAAGGACAGAGTATGGAACAACCAACAACTGGAATAGCGGAAACGGCTTTAGGCGACATAGGACTGGGATTAGATCAGAACGAATAACAAGATGGAGCGACAAATAAAATGTTTTTCTAACAATATTAATGGATTGAATTCCCCCCAAAAACGTAAGAAAGTCTGGAATAGTTTGAAGAAATCTAGTTATGACGTAATAGCCCTCCAGGAGACACACATCTGTGATAAACATACAGCACACCTCCCGAACAAAAAATTAGGAAAAGAATATCATTCGTCATACGAGAAAAAGAAGAGAGGAGTAGTTACATATGTAAAGGAAACAATAGAATCAGAACTGGCTTTTAGAGACTTAGAAGGAAGATGTGTTGCAGTAAAGATGATAATTGGAGATTCTAAAATTTTGATTTGTAACATCTACGCGCCTAACGGTTCAAAGACAAAATTTGTTGAATTTTTAAATGTTAAATTGAAAGAAGTGGAATTTGATGAATTGATTCTGGTAGGAGATTTTAATGGGGTAATGGATTCCCAAATGGACAAAAGTTTGAAGACTAGAAAGTCTAAGGAAGGCAAACTTCCACAAAAATTTACAGACCTTCAGAAAGAATTTGATTTAGAAGATATATGGAGAAACAGAAATAAAGAAAAAAAAGACTATACCTTCTTCTCGAATAGACATCAATCTTGGTCGAGGATAGACATGGCTTGGATAACTAGGAATCTCTCCGCAAAAGTCAAGGAGATCAATATACTACCACGAGATCTGTCAGACCACTGCCCTCTAGAAATTGTTATCAATCACAAAAACTGTTTCAGAAAATGGAGACTAAATGAGAACCTGATAAAAACAGAAGAAGATAAAGAATACTACAATAAAATAATCCAAGACTTTTTGCAAATAAACAAATTGGATGAAATGGAGCCACGAGTGGTGTGGGATGCATTTAAAGCTGTTTTGAGAGGACATTTTATACAACAAGGATCAAGGAAGAATAGAGAAAGGAATAAAAGAATAACTGAATTGACAGCAGAAATAGCAGCCAAGGAAATGGAATTAAAACGAAAACCATCGAAGAAAATAGAGAGACAACTGTTGGCACTAAAACAAGAGAAAAACCACATGGAGTTAGAACTCCAGTCAAGACAAATGAAATTTTTAAAACAACAGACTTTTGAAAATGCGAATAAACCCGGTAAATGGTTAGCAAATCAAATCCGGAAAAAAAGACAAATAAATTATATATCTAAAATAACAACTGCAGATAAGGATTTGAGGACGGATAAAGAAATCACAGAGGAGTTCAGGAGATTTTATACTCAATTATATACAAAGGACAATATAATGAAAGAAGACATTATGGAGTACATAGGCCAAATGAAGCTAGATAAAATAACGGATGAAGATAGAGAAGCACTGAATAAAGAGATATCTGAGGAAGAAATTGAAAAAGCAATCAATAAAATGGATGCAGATAAGGCCCCTGGACCTGACGGGTTTACGGCGGGATTTTATAAATCCTTTAAACAACAGCTACTACCAACACTTAAAGTTATTGCAAATGAAGCGATGAAATATCAGAAGGTACCAGATTCTTGGAAGGAAGCGGAGATCACAGTGATACACAAAGAAGGCTCCCCGGAAACGGATATTAAAAATTATAGGCCAATTTCTCTCTTAAACACGGATTATAAAATATTTGCAAACATCATGGCCACAAGATTAAAATTATTTTTAAACAAATGGATTGGAGAAGAGCAAACAGGTTTTCTGCCAAATAGACACATGAAAGAAAACATACGCAACGTCCTAGATCTTTTGGAATATTATGAGATGAACCATCAAAAAGAATTCGCCATTCTATCAATAGATGCAGAGAAAGCTTTTGATAATTTGAATTGGGATTTCTTCAAAATACTAATACAAGAATTGGACATGGGGGAAAAATTTAATAATGCAATTAATGCGATCTACGAATTCCAAAAAGCCAAAGTGAAAATAAATGGCCAAATGACACAAGAATTTAAAATAGCAAAGGGTACCAGGCAAGGGTGCCCACTATCCCCATTGATTTTCATAATGGCAGTGGAGATCCTAATGAAGAAAATCAGAGAAGATGAAAAGATAAAAGGAGCGAAAATTGGAAAATTTGAATATAAGATACGAGCGTTTGCGGACGATTTATTAGGAACAATTGAGGACCCGGAGAAAAATTTACAAAATTGGATAACTAAAATAGAACAATTTGGAAAAGTGGCAGGTTTTAAAATGAATATGAAGAAAACAAAACTCTTATTTAAGAATGTGGAAAAGGAGAAACAAGTAAAGATACAACAACAAGTGGGGATAGAGAGTGTTAAGAAAATTAGATACCTCGGAGTCTGGATTACAGCGAGAAATGGTCAACTTCTGAAGAATAATTACGAAATAGTTTGGAAGAAAATTCAAAAAGATGTACAAAAATGGAATTCTTTAAACCTATCACTTCTTGGCCGGATATCTTTAATAAAGATGAATGTTTTACCAAAACTTATATTTCTATTTCAAAATATTCCGATAATAAGAAATCAAACCCTATTCAAAAAATGGAAGAAGGACTTATTGAAATTTGTCTGGAAAGGAAAAAGGCCAAGAATAAACTATATAAACCTGATAGATAAAAAATCTAGAGGAGGGTTGGGATTTCCTGATTTGAAGACTTATCATGAGGCATGTGCTCTGTCATGGATAAGAGACTGGATGACGTTAGACAAAGAAAAATGTTTAAATTTAGAAGGTCATGACCTGAGAGTAGGATGGCACGCATATGTTTGGTATAACAGAGAACTAAAAGAAAAAAACTTCGGTAATCATTTTGTGCGAGCCTCCCTACTGAGGACATGGCTGAGGTACAAAGCCCTCTTTTATAAAAACACACCACTATGGGTCTCAGCAATGGAGGCACATCAAAGAAGATTGTTAGGATGGAGGGTTTGGCCAAGATATAAGGACATCCTGGTAAAAGGGAAAATGGAGATTAAATCTTTTGAACAACTCAAGAACTCTTATGGCAATATAACTTGGTTACATTACTTACAAATTAAAGAATATTTCAAACAAGATCAAAAAATTGGTTTTGACTGGGAAGAAAACACATGGGATAAAGTATTAAAAATACAAAAGAAAATAGTGACAATACTCTATAATAAATTGGTCCAATGGCAAACGGAAACTGAACAGGTGAAAACATGTATGATTAAGTGGGCCGAAAACTTAAGACGACCCATTCAGTTTAGAGAATGGGAGCAAATATGGAATAAAAAGTTGAAATATACGTATGCCATGGACCTGAAAGAAAATTGGTATAAAATGTTTTATAGATGGTATTTGACACCGAATAAACTTAGCCATATGTATCAAAATGTCTCAGATAAATGTTGGAAATGTGGGGAACAAACAGGTACATTCTACCATATGTGGTGGACCTGTAAGGATACAACTAAGTTCTGGGCTTCTATCCATGAAGAAACACAAAAGATGTTGAAGAAGAGGTTCAAAAAGAAACCTGAATATTACTTATTGGGATTTACAGATTTGGATTTTAAACTGGATGAGAATGAAGACAAATTATTTACATACTACACTACAGCGGCAAGGACTGTTTTTGCCAAATACTGGAAGAATGATCAAACACCGACCATCGAAGAATGGTTGGAGAAAGTTAAAGAAATAAGAGACATGGACGAATTAACTTTTTTGATGAGAAGAAATACTGGAAAATCGCTAAAGAGAACAGACTGGACCTTTTTCTATGACTACGAAAAGAAACTTAAAGATAAAAGTATTAGAGGATAAGAATAGATAAGTAGGTTGGAGAAGTAGAGTGAGAAGATCCTGAGGTTGGAGTGGAAGTCATTTTAGATTAGTTTAGGTGTGTTTTTTTTTTCTGTTGTGTTTTTGTGCTACCCTTCCTTCTTTCCTATCCTCTTGTTATTGTTCCCCCTCTTTCCCTGTGTTGATTTATAAAATGTTTAATAAAAATTATTTGAAAAAAAAAAATCAAAAGGAACAGAAGAATGTGATCAAACAATGCAAACAATTTAAAACATGTCCACAGAAAGGTGTTCTTTGTTTGACACCTGTCTTCAGCCAGACCTATATCAGACCCACTGAAATAAGTACATTAACTCAGCTTCATCGAAAGGGTATTGAGGGCAAACAAGGGTCTGGAGAACAAGCCCTATGAGGAGCGGCTTAAGGAGCTGGGCATGTTTAGCCTGAAGAAGAGAAGGCTGAGAGGAGATATAATAGCCATGTATAAATATGTGAGAGGAAGCCACAGGGAGGAGGGAGAAAGCTTATTTTCTGCTTCCTTGGAGACTAGGACGCGGAACAATGGCTTCAAACTACAAGAGAGGAGATTCCATCTGAACACGAGGAAGAACTTCCTGACTGTGAGAGCTGTTCAGCAGTGGAACTCTCTGCCCCGGAGTGTGGTGGAGGCTCCTTCTTTGGAATCTTTTAAACAGGGGCTGGATGGCCATCTGTCAGGGGTGATTTGAATGCAATATTCCTGCTTCTTGGCAGAATGGGGTTGGACTGGATGGCCCATGCGGTCCCTTCCAACTCTTTGATTCTATGATTCTATGATCCCAGAAAGGATGGCTTCTTAAGTCTGACGCTTTAACCCAGGTCTTATTGAAGGATTTGAGGAGAAATGATCCCAGAAAATTGGTTTACTGTAAGTTTTTCAGACTGTATAGTCATGTTCCAGAAGCATTCTTCCCCTATGACAGGCAACCTTTGAGGATGCCTGCCATAGATTACTTACTTACTTAGGCGATCCCTCGTTGTCCAAGTAGGATAATCTTCCAGGGTGGGTCCGTAGGTGACTATGGAGCCCTCTTCTTGACCTGCATGTTCTCCCGCAGTGAGAGCATTGGTTTCCAGGTGGAAGGTGGTCCCAGTCGGAGTTGGCTAGACGCACCTTCCTCTTGGCACGTTTCTCCCTTTCGCCCTCCATTCATGCCTCTTCAATTTCTGCAGCACTGCTGGTCACAGCTGACTTCCAGCTGGAGTGCTCACGGGCCTGGGCTTCCCAGTTCTCAGTATCTATGCCAGAGATTTTTAGGTTGACTTTGAGCCCATCTTTAAATCTCTTTTCCTGCCCACCAACATTCCGTTTTCCGTTTTTGAGTTCGGAGTAGAGCAACTGCTTTGGGAGACGGTGGTTGGGCATCCGGACAATGTGGCCTGTCCAGCGGAGTTGATGGTGGAGGACCATCGTTTCAATGCTGGTGGTCTTTGCTTCTTCCAGCACGCTGGCATATGTCCACTTTTCTTCCCAAGAGATTTGCAGGATTTTTTGGAGGCAATGCTGATGGAATCGTTCCAGAAGTTGCCTGTGATGTCTGTAGACAGTCCACGTTTTGCAGGCATATAGCAGGGTGGGGAGGACAATAGCTTTATAAACAAGCACCTTGGTATCCCTACGGATGTCCCGGTCCTCAAACACTCTCTGCTTCATTGGGAAAAATGCTGCACTCACAGAGCTCAGTAATGTATTTTGGTGTCGATGTTGACTTTGGTGGAGAGGTGACTGCCAAGGTAAGATGCAGGTGAAATGTCAGGAGAAAATGCTTCTGGAACATGGCCATGCAAACCGAAAAACGTACAGCAACCCAGTGATTCCAGCCATGAAAGCCTTCAATCCCAGAAAGGGTGGTGTCTTAAGTCTGATGCCTTAACCCAGGTCTTATTGAAGGATATGAGAAAAAACGATCCCTGAAAAAGTGGTTTCTTAAGACTGATGTCCTAAAAATGATTGAAAGGGGAGCCTGGGAAGTTCCTCCATTGCCAGCAATGGGCCCAATCTTCCCAGAGCAAAAACGGATCTTTCGGCTGCCAGATCTAAAAATGACGTTTTGCCCACCGGAATTTGGGAGGATCATAAGCGAGGCACCAAAATCTGGACACCAAAAATGGCCCAAGTTTAGTCAAATTGCACACCCGTACTCATTATTACAGCTTTGGTCATGAAATGATAGGAGAAGAGATGTCACATGGTTTTTGTTATGCCTTATGTTGTTGCATGTTGTTTCTGCTTGAATGTTGTGATGCCAATGATGCAGACAGAAGGTGAATGCATTTTATACCATAGCTTGTAGCATTTAACAACAATAATAAACAATAGCAATGAAGGCAGTTAAGTATATTTTTGATTTGTAACTGTAACTAACTGTTTTACAGTTATTTCCCAAGTTCCATTATATCCTAAATTATCCTTTCCTGGAGTCTTTGCTTGTTCAACTCCCCCAGCTCCTGATTTCTTTCCCAGTATTCACAGAACTACCTCCTAGAACAGGGGTCCCCAAACTACGGCCCGCGGGCCACTTCCGGCCCGCCAAGGGCCCTTATCCGGCCCGCGGAGGAGGAGCGCCCCCCCCACACACACAGTGCCCCTCCCTTGGCTGGCTCACGCTATCCGTCAGGCCCAATGGAGAGTGTGAGCCAGTCAAGGGCAGCTGCTCCGCGTGGCCTACTCGCGCGTAAAGCACCTCGCGAGGTGCTTTACTCACAAGTAGGCCGCACGGGGCTGCTCCTCCCTTGGCATGCTCACGCTATCCGTCAGGCCTGATGGACAGCGTGAGCCAGCCAAGGGAGGCTGCCCTGGCGCTCCATGCAGTCATGCTGGCCACATGACCTTGGAGGTGTCTACGGACAACGCCGGCTCTTCGACTTAGAAATGCAGGTGAGCACCACACCCCAGAGTCAGACACGACTGGACTTCGTGTCAGAGGAAAACCTTTAACTAGGAAAATTGTGGAAGATCCAGGGTGGGAGAAAGAACTCTTGTCTGTTGGAGGTAGGTATTGTTTCAATTGGTTACCATTTCATAGCCTGACAGTTTTTAGGGAGAATGCTTTGTTGAGAAGTGATTAGCTGGCCCTGATTGTTTCTTGTCTGGAGTTCCCCTGTGTTTGAGTGTTGTTCTTTATTTACAGTTATAATTTTAGAGGTTTTTTAAATACTGGTAGCCAGATTTTGTTCAGACTAGAAATAGGAAGATTTCCCATTCTCTGCTCCTGGAATTACTGCCTAAAGAGGGCTAGAAAGAACCCTTCCACACAGCAAAATAAGATATCTGCAATGTGCAGAGGGATTTTTTAATGGATTTTTTTAAAAAAAACTATAGTCCAGTCCTCCATCGGTCTGAGAGACAGTAAACTGGCCCCCGGTTTAAAAAGTTTGAGGACCCCTGTCCTAGAATATAACTCTGTGGCAGCCTCTTTTATATCTTTCACTTTCCCATTTCAAAATGTACCTTTAAATGAATCATTTGGGATAATTCTACAGTCTTTAAAATCTAGTGAACAAAGTCCAAACCTTTCTGATATAGTAATATATTCTCTACCTATTCATATTTGACTCTATTTTCCCATTTTCCCCTGTAGTATCCAATTCTAGTCTTTTAAATCCCCGGAGGAAAAAATCTTTTTGGTCTTTGTAAAGTGTCATTTATATCATTCATGCCATACTACTAATAAAAGTTGTCATTCATTATTTGTTTATTCAGACCGCCCGAAATGCTAGACGAATTGCACAGCGGAACAACACTGGACTCCACTGGAATGTTTCATTGGTGTGAAGCTGTTTCTTTTGCAAAGTCTGTCTTTGTAAGTATAATCCAAAGGCTGTCTTGGTAGGATATTACAATCTTTAAACCATCAAGATTATTAAGATCGTCTGGAGAGGCCCTGCTCTCAGTCCCACCGGCCTCGCAAGTGCATCTGGTGGGGACGAGGGACAGGGCCTTCTCAGTGGTGGCCCCTCGACACTGGAACTCTCTCCCACTGGAGATCAGAACCACCCCTTCTATCCTGACATTTAGGAAACAGGTGAAGACTTGGTTATGGAGACAGGCATTCGACGAGTGAGCCAACACCCTGAGATATGGATGGAGGATGATGAGCAACTATTTTAATGTGATGACGAACCATTATAGTTATTGATTGTAATTGCTGTTTTAATGTTTTACTGTAATATGTATTATGATGTTTTATTGATTGTATGTGACATTATGGTAGGAAACTGGTCTGAGTCCCTCAAGAGAGGTGAGAAGGTCGGTATACAAAACTTTTAAATAAATAATAAATAATAAATAAATTTTAGTAAAAAAAAAATCCCAGTGATCTCAACATCTGCATAGAATAGTTTTTTTAAAAAAATTGTGTCAGAAGTGACTTAAGAAACTGCAAGTTTGTGGGATTAACAGAACTCAAAAATCAGTCGGTGAATTGACACCAAATTTGGACAGCATACACCTAACAACCCAATGTATGTCCTTCACTCAAAATTTTTTGATTTTGTCATTTGGGAGTTGTAGTTCTTGGGATTTATAGTTCACCTACAATAGATTGTGGCAAGTTCTTGGTGGGATGGGCATCCCAAGACACTTTGTCTCTCTCCTGAGGAATCTGTACAAGGACCAAGTGGCAACAGTCAGAACTGACCACGGAACAACAGACTGGTTCAAGATTGGGAAAGGCGTACGGCAAGGCTGCATCCTCTCACCCAACCTTTTTAACTTGTATGCAGAACACATCATGCGATGTGCGGGGCTGGATGAATGCAAAGCTGGGGTGAAAATTGCTGGAAGAAACATTAACAACCTTAGATAAGCAGATGACACCACTCTGATGGCCGAAAGCGAGGAGGAGCTGAGGAGCCTTCTAATCAAGGTGAAAGAAGAAAGCGCAAAAGCCGGGTTGCAGCTAAACATCAAAAAAACCAAGATTATGGCAACAAGAATGATTGACAAATGGGAAATAGAGGGAGAAAATGTGGAGGCCATGACAGACTTTGCTTTTCTAGGTGCAAAGATTACTGCAGATGCAGACTGTGGCCAGGAAATCAGAAGACGCTTACTTCTTGGGAGGAGAGCAATGTCCAGTCTTGATAAAATAGTAAAGAGTAGAGACATCACACTGGCAACAAAGATCCGCCTAGTCAAAGCCATGGTCTTCCCTGTAGTAACCTACGGATGTGAGAGCTGGACCTTCGGGAAGGCTGAGCGAAGGAAGATTGATGCTTTTGAGCTGTGGTGTTGGAGGAAAGTTCTGAGAGTGCCTTGGACTGCGAGAAGATCCAACCAGTCCATCCTCCAGGAAATAAAGCCTGACTGCTCACTGGAGGGAAGGATACTAGAGACAAAGTTGAAGTATTTGGCCACATCATGAGGAGACAGCAAAGCCTAGAGAAGACAATTATGCTGGGGAAAGTGGAAGGAAAAAGGAAGAGGGGCCGACCAAGGGCAAGATGGATGGATGGCATCCTTGAAGTGACTGGACTGACCTTGAAGGAGCTGGGGGTGGTGATGGCCAACAGGGAGCTCTGGTGTGGGCTGGTCCATGAGGTCACGAAGAGTCGGAGATGACTGAACAAATGAACAACAAACAATCAGAGAGCATTCTGAACTCCACCAATGATGGAGACACACAGGACTCCCATGATCAACAGAAAACACTAGAAGGATTTGGTGGGCATTGACCTTGAGTTTTGGAATTATAGTTCACCTACATCCAGAGAGCACAAGGGACTCAAACAATGATGGATCTGGACCAAACTTGGCACAAATATTCCTTCTTTTTTTTTGTCATGTCAGGAGCAATCTGAGAAACTGCAAGTCACTTCTGGTGTGAGAGAATTGGCCGTCTGCAAGGACGTTGCCCAGGGGACCCCTGGATGATTTGATGTTTTTATCATCCTTGTGGGAGGCTTCTCTCATGCCCCCCCCCCCATGAGGAGCTGGAGCTGATAGAGGGAGCTCATCCACCTCTCCCCGGATTCGAACCTGCGACCTGTCAGTCTTCAGTCCTGCCGGCACAGGGCCACCGGGGGTTCCACATGCCCAAATATGAACACATATGGAGTTTGGGGGAAATAAACCTTGACATTTGGAGTTGTAGTTACTGGAATTTATAGTTCACCTACAATCAAAGAGCATTCTGAAACCCACAAATGACAGAATTGGGGCCAATTTCCCACACAGAACCCCCATGACCAACAGAAAATACTTAAGGCCATCCAGTCCAACTCTCTTCACCAGGGCAAGAAACTCTAATCAAAGCTCTCATGACAAAGAGCCATCCAGCCATAGATTGAGATATTTTTATTTATTTATTTCTGGTACTTTTACCCCACCCTTCTCAACCCCCGAAGGGGGACTCAGGGCGGCTTACAAAAAAGGCACAATTCGTTGCCTGTACAACTTACACATAATATACAAAAACGTAGTTAAAAACAGTTATCACAATTAAAACAATCAAACAACCAGTATATAACACATCATATAAAACATCATATCAAGCCATTCTCATAATCAGCGTTTCGTTTTCCAGAGTTCCATAGATCCAATCCATTAATCATTTCCTAGTCATCATCAAAGTTCTTTCTTTATCTGCCCGATTGTCAGAATGCCTGGTCCCAAATCCATGTTTTTAGTTTTTTTCCTGAAGGAAAGGAGCGATGTTGCAGATCTAATTTCCCTGGGGAGTGAATTCCACAGGCGGGGGGCCACCACCGAGAAGGCTCTGCTCCTCGTCCCCGCCAATCTCACTTGTGATAGAGGCGGGGTCGAGAGCAGGGCCTCCCCAGAGGATCTTAGGCTCTGGGGTGGGACGAAGAGGGAGATCCATTCGAACAGATACACTGGGCCGGAACCATATAGGGTTTTGTAGGTCAAAACCAGCACTTTGAATTGTGCTCGGAACTGGATCGGCAGCTAATGGAGCTGACACAACAGGGGGGTGGTATGCTCCCTTTATGACGCCCCGGTGAGCAGTCTGGCTGCCTCCCGCTGGACTACTTGGAGTTTCCGAGCAGTCTTCAAAGTCAACCCCACGTAGAGTGCGTTGCAGTAATCCAAACAGGATGTAACAAGAGCGTGGACCACCGTGGCCAGATCTGACTTCCCAAGGTACGAGCGCAACTGGTGCACAAGTTTTAATTGTGCAAAAGGTTCCAGGCTCAGCGATGTGTCCAGGATCACTTCCAAGCTGCGAACCTGCATCTTCAGGGGGAGCGTAACCCCGTCTAATACAGGCTGTAACCCTATGCCCTGTTCGGCCTTACGACTGACCAGTAGGAACTCTGTCTTGTCTGGATTCAATTTCAATTTGATAGCTCTCATCCAGTCCGACACAGCTGCCAAGCACCGATTCAAGGTCTGGACAGCCTCCTTGGTGACAGGTGGAAAGGAGTGACAGATTTGGACATCATCTGCGTAGAGATAACATCTCATTCCGAAACTCCGAATGATCTCCCCCAGCGGCTTCATGTAGATATTAAATAACATCGGGGACAGAATTGAACCCTGTGGGGCTCCACACAACAACGGTTGTGGGGCAGAACAGTTGTCACCCAGTAACACCTTCTGGGACCGTCCCTCAAGGAAGGATTGGAGCTACCGCAAAGCAGTGCCCCCGAGCCCCATGTCCATGAGGCGCCCCAGAAGGATACCGTGATCAACGGTATCGAAGGCCGCTGAGAGGTCCAGCAGAACTAACAGGGACACACTCCCCCTGTCAAGCTCCCGCCGAAGATCATCTACCAAGGCGACCAAGGCTGTCTCAATTCCATGTCCCGGCCTAAAGCCAGATTGTGCAGGATCTAGATAATCAGTGTCTACCAGAAACCCCTGGAGTTGTGTTGCCACCACACGTTCCATGACTTTGCCCAAGTAGGGGAGATTGGAAACTGGCCGATAGTTGTCGATATAATACAAAGATATAATATCATAGATTTGAAAGGGACCCCTAAAGAAAGACAATGATATGTTGTGTGTTCCAGAGTCGGCAAACCAGACACTCCCCACATCAACACTGACAAAGAAACAACAAGAAATACTGTTTACCCACAAGCAGAAAGAAATTACATAGATTAGAAACCATTACTTTATTTTCCAAATCACCAGACTGGGCCACAGCAACGTGTGGCAGGTGATAGCTAGTAAAACTAATAAATGTTTAACTCTGAAGCAACCTTTGTTCAGAGCCGTGCATGTGTGCTAAAACTTCTCCCATAGCCCTTGGAGTATACATTATTCTTCATCACCGTATACTAAATGCACGTTTCTTCACAGTCTCACTCCCTACCATCCAACAATTCTTATTAAAAGGTTATAGAATGGATCATTTCCATTGTTTAGCACCACTTGACAGTCTAATAATTGGATTTAAGGCACATTCCGCTAAATACAGCTTGAGGTTTCATTATTCAATTTAGACTAATCCAATTAGTTAGAGATGATCATTTAATTTGCCTATGATTCTAATCACTCATCAGCAAAGTTCCCCTGACACGAATCTTTTATTTCCCACTAAAGAAAAACCCATTGTGAAGCAATTGTGTTATGAATGTTCTGGCTTTGACAGCACTTGATTGGGAATGGGAACATATACCATGTACCAATCTTGTAAGATTTTCTCAGTCACACTTAATTAGTAGTCAACGTGTCATGTCATATGCAGAGGCCAAAAACGAGCACTCGTGATATAAGATGACATTGTCAGGTGTTCACATCATGGATTCCTTAGTAGAGAAGCCACTGGTTTCTACAAGAACTACAGACTGGCTTGTGTTATATGTTGTTTTCCCCCCCAAGGGATACAGTGACAACGAACTTCTAGTTGGGTGCTGACAACTGATTTACACAATGTATATTGTATACTAGCTGTACCCGCCACGCGTTGCTGTGGCCAACCTTCCCTTGCTCTTTCTTTCCTCCCTTCCCTCTTTCCTTCCTTTCCTCTTTTTCTTTCCCTATCTCTCATCTTTCTTCCATCTCTACCTGTTTCTTTCCTCCCTTTCTTTGCTCTTTGGTTCCTTCCTTCCTTCTTTCCTTCCCTATCTTTCGTTCCTTCTCTCCTTCCTTCCCTCTCTTTCCTTTCACTTTTTTATTTCCTTTATTTCCTGAAAAAGATCTTGGAGTCCTCGTGGACAACAAGTTAAACATGAGCCAACAATGTGATGTGGCGGCAAAAAAAGCCAATGGGATTTTGGCCTGCATCAATAGGAGCATGGTGTCTAGATCTAAGGAAGTAATGCTACCCCTCTATTCTGCTTTGTTTAGACCACACCTGGAATATTGTGTCCAATTCTGGGCACCACAATTCAAGAGAGATATTGACAAGCTGGAATGTGTCCAGAGGAGGGCGACTATCCCTCCCTCGTGATAAAAAAGAGCTTAATAAATTAAGAGAGGGCCCCCTCCTCTCAACACTGCAAGTTTGGAAGAAATGGCAAAATAAATTACAAATAAATAAAATAGATCCCTTTCCACTAGAAACCCTAGAAAATAAAGATAAAACATTTAGGAATTTAATCAGGTCCCTGAAAGAGAATGGAATAAAGAAGGTAGGAGACCTCTTGAAACCTAATGGAGATATTAAGAAATGGGATGAGATAAAGGACAAATGTGGTTCAAAGTATTGGATAGCTTGGTGGGGCTTGTCGAAAAGAGTACAAGAAATAAAAAAGAAAGAAACATCAGAAGCTCCATTGGATAGAATAATAGGTTGGAAAATAGAAAAAGAGAAAGGCATTATAGGGGAAATATACAAGGAACTAATAGCCTTATCCTACAATACAAAACATACTTTAGTAGAGGCCTGGAAACAGGATATAAACTTTAATGAAAACTTAGTAAACTCCTGGATCAATAAAACTCAAAAAATTAAACATCTAAGAATCAAAGAAACACAAAAGAAAATAATTTCAAAATGGTATAGGACCCCCTCTCAATTGGCTCACATTATGAAAAACACTTCTAACAAATGCTGGCATAAATGTGGGGAGACTGGTACTTTCTCACACATGTGGTGGGACTGCTCTGAAATCCAAAAATTCTATAATACTGTTAGAGAAGTAATAGAGGAAATAATAGGGCAAAAACTACATTGGGATAAAGCTCGATTTCTGTCCCTCAACATAGAGGTAAAGGAGGGAAACAACGAATGGTCAGAGATATTGAAATTTATGATAGCTGCAACACATGCCACAATCGCCAGAGGTTGGAAAGATAAAACAAGGTGGGACCTGAAAACTTGGTGGTCTTATCTTTCTGAATATTTAATTAGTGATTTCATTTATGAAAAGAAAAATAAATATTTGAATATTCAGTCAAGACAAGATTGGTTTAGAAAATGGTCTTGTTTAATCGAAAAAACGGAAGGAAAAGATAGGTACAGAACTTTAAATCAGGCCTTCCAGACAATTAAATCAATGAATTGATTCAAGTAACCCAGATGGGGGTGGGAGGGAGGTGAGGAGAGGGTGGTAAGGGTGGGTGGGTGGAGAGGGGTTTTTAAAAGGGTGATTAATCAAGATTTATGGTTAAGGGAAGCACAATTGGAACCTGTATCCTAGACATAAACATTGTAATCAGTTTGTGATATTGTCTTTTGATGCTAAGGTTCATATTGTATTGTTTTGTTATCCAAAATAAAAATAAAAAAAAATAAAAAAAATTACAAACTATCAAAAAACTATTGGCCTGCATCAATAGGAGCCTAGTGTCTAGATCTAAGGAAGTAATGCTACCCCTCTATTCCGCTTTGGTTAGACCACACCTGGAATATTGTGTCCAATTCTGGGCACCACAATTCAAGAGAGATATTGACAAGCTGGAATGTGTCCAGAGGAGGGCGACTAAAATGATATAAGGTCTGGAGAACAAGCCCTATGAGGAGCGGCTTAAGGAGCTGGGCATGTTTAGCCTGAAGAAGAGAAGGCTGAGAGGAGATATGATAGCCATGTATAAATATGTGAGAGGAAGCCACAGGGAGGAGGGAGCAAGCTTGTTTTCTGCTTCCTTGGAGACTAGGACGCGGAACAATGGCTTCAAACTACAAGAGCGGAGATTCCATCTGAACATGAGGAAGAACTTCCTGACTGTGAGAGCCGTTCAGCAGTGGAACTCTCTGCCCCGGAGTGTGGTGGAGGCTCCTTCTTTGGAAGCTTTTAAGCAGAGGCTGGATGGCCATTTGTCAGGGGTGATTTGAATGCAATATTCCTGCTTCTTGGCAGGGGGTTGGACTGGATGGCCCATGAGGTCTCTTCCAACTCTTTGATTCTATGATTCTATGATTCTATGATTCTCTCCTTCCTTGCTTCTCTATCTTTCTTTCTTTCCTTCTTCCAAGGCCTCAATACACAACATAGCAATACACTTAAAGCAAATTAAAAACAATTAAAGCATAATTAAACAAGAACCACAAGCAATAAACAATACATCAAACAGGATAAAACGGCCGGGCCAGAGTGAAGGGTACAAGATTAAAAAGTGCTGATGTGACAGGTGATATGTAAGGATTATAGGGCAGTGCAATGTGCAGTGTGTGGCAGTCTTAATTCTAATAAAGTGCGTCTGGGACTTGGTATTGGAGATTTCCTAATCGGGAAAGGCACATCGGAACAGCCAGGTCTTCAAGTTCTTTCTGAAGATTGCCAATGTAGGGGCCTGTCTAAGATCCTTGGGGAGAGTGTTCCAGAGATGGGGGGCCACCACGGAAAAGGCCCTGTCTCGTGTCCCCACCAAACGTGCTTGCGACACCGGCGGGATCACGAGCAGGGCCTCTCCAGATAAGCGTAGTGAACACGTGCGTTCGTAGACGGAGATGCGGTCACGCAGGTAGGCTGGTCCCAAACCGTTCAGGGCTTTGTAGGTAAGCACCTGCACCTTAAATTGGGCTTGAAAGATAAACGGCAGCCAGTGGAGCTCCTTGAACAGGGGGGTTGACCTCTCTCTGTAAGGAGCACCAGTTAACATACTGGCCGCTGCTCGTTGGGCAAGTTGGAATTTCCAAGCTGTTTTCAAGGGCAACCCCACGTAGAGAGCATTACAGTAATCCAACCTAGAGGTGACCAAGGCATGGACCATTCCGGCCAGATCGGCCTTCACGAGGTACGGTTGCAGTTGGTGCACGAGTCTTAGTTGTGCAAAGGCCCTCCCAGACACCGCCGACGCCTGAGCCTCAAACGTGAGCGATGAATCCAGGTGGACTCCCAGACTGCGGACCTGTGGTTTCAGGGGGAGTGTAACCCCGTCCAACACAGGTTGCCACCCTATACCCCGGTCAGGTTTACGATCGACCAGGAGGACCTCTGTCTTGTCGGGATTGATCTTCAGCTTGTTCCTCCTCCCAACTTACCTGTCCGAACGTATATCCCCTAGGGCTGGGCGGTTTCGTTTCGTTAATTCGTAATTTGTTAAAAATTCGGGTTTTTTATAACGAAGCGATAACGAACCATTCTGGAGCAACTTAAAAACGAAACGAATTTTTAAATTCGTTTCGTAAATGCTTCGGATTTGTTATGTATTTGTTTCGTTATCAGTTTGAGGTCGTTTCGTTATTATTTCCGCATGTCTGGGGCAAGTTTTATAGTTGTTTTTTGTTTAATTAGTGAAAAAAAATTATAATATCACACCAACAGTCAACAACAGAGAGAGAGGGAAGCTTCAGAAGTTCCCCCTGTCCCATTTGGAGGTTTTTTAGCATATTGCGCGTCTGCGTCCGCCATTAACGAATCGATTCGTATTGTTTCGTATTTGTTTCGTTAATGTTTCGTAATTTTTTTTACATTTACAAAATTTCGTAAATATCGAACTTTTTAAAAGAAAAATTTCGGAATTCTTTTAAATATTGAAACGCAAAACCCCCCAAAAAACGAATCGATTTTAGAAACAAATTTTTCCGTTGTTACCCAGGCCTAATATCCCCTTATGAACCATCTAGAACCTTGAGATCGTCCAGTGAGGCTCTGCTCTCGGTCCCGCCTTCGTCTCAGGTACGTTTGGCGGGGACGAGAGACAGGGCCTTCTCAGCGGTGGCCCCCCAGTTATGGAACGCCCTCCCTAGAGAGATTAGATCTGCTCCCTCCCTCCTAACATTTTGGAAGCAAGTCAAAATGTGGCTGTTTGAGCAAGCATTCAAAAACAAAGAGTAGCGGATAATATAGATAAAAGATATAGGAAATTGACGATGGACGATGGAATTGGACAATGCTTGACAATAAGGAGACGCCAATGATGTTGTTTTTATTGCTGTTGTGGTTTATGTAATTGTAATGTTTTTAAAAAAATTATGATACTGTGTATACTGTTTTGTTGGAAACCGCCTTGAGTCGCCGATAGGCTGAGAAAGGCGGTATACAAATACAGTATATATATATTAGGCCTGGGTAACAACGGAAAAATTTGTTTCTAAAATTGATTCGTTTTTTAGGGTTTTTTGCGTTTCGATATTTAAAAGAATTCCGAATTTTTTTTTAAAAAAAGTTCGATATTTACGAAATTTCGTAAATGGTAAAAAATTACAAAACAATAACGAAACAATAATGAATCGATTCGTTAATGGCGGACGCGACCGCGCAATACCCTAAAAAACCTCCAAATGGGACAGGGGGAACTTCTGAAGCTTCCCTCTCCCTCTGTTGTTGACTGTTGGTGTGATATTATAATTTTTTTTTCACTAATTAAACCAAAAACAACTATAAAACTTGCCCCAGACATGTGGAAATAATAACGAAACGACCTCAAACCAATAACGAAACGAATACATAACGAAATACGAAGCATTTACGAAATGAATTGAAAAATTCGTTTCGTTTTTAAGCTGCTCCAGAATGGTTCGTTATCGCTTCGTTAACAAAAAACCCGATTTTTAACGAATTATGAATTAACGAAACGAAACCGCCCAGCCCTTATATATATATATATATATATATATATATATATATATATATATGTTTCCTTATCTCTTTCTGGGTCTAACTGAAAGGGCTACATTCTTTAATTCTTTAATTTATTAATTTAATTAATTAATAATTTAATTGTTAATTGTGATTGACGAGATATCACATGTACACAAATTATTTGATCCTATCTAGAAACGCAAGAAGAAAATGATCATGAACTTGCACGATCACATTGTGGTCTGTGTTTTTGGAGATGCGACTTCATCACTGATTGGACTCCGCAACTTTGTGATGCCCTTACGAGCTAGCAACTTCTTAGTAAAAGAACTGAAGGAAATTATCTTTCTTGGAACTCTTGAGTATCTGCAGAGGGAATGGGAATACATCCATAATTTCCCCAAACTGTATGTCCTCAAGGTATATGTTTTCCTTTTTCCTCTTACGGTTTGCTAATTTGTTTTTAAGTTGCTATCAAGGTGTTTGTCCCATAAGAGTCAACATGTGTGGGAAAAATATAGTCCCTGACTTCCTTCACAGTTTAATCAGAATTATATATACTGTATATATTGACAAGCTGGAATGTGTCCAGAGAAGGGCGACTAAAATGATCAAGGGTCTGGAGAACAAGCCCTATGAGGAGCGGCTTAGGGAACTGGGCATGTTTAGCCTGAAGAAGAGAAGGCTGAGAGGAGATATGATAGCCATGTATAAATATGTGAGAGGAAGCCACAGGGAGGAGGGAGCAAGCTTGTTTTCTGCTTCCTTGGAGACTAGGACGCAATGGAACAATGGCTTCAAACTACAAGAGAGGAGATTCCATCTGAACATTAGGAAGAACTTCCTGACTGTGAGAGCCGTTCAGCAGTGGAACTCTCTGCCCCGGAGTGTGGTGGAGGCTCCTTCTTTGGAAGCTTTTAAGCAGAGGCTGGATGGCCATCTGTCAGGGGTGATTTGAATGCAATATTCTTGCTTCTTGGCAGAAAGGGGTCGGACTGGATGGCCCATGAGGTCTCTTCCAACTCTTTGATTCTATGATTCTATATGCTCGAGTATAAGTCTAGTTTTTTAGGCTGAAAAAGTCTCCCTCGGCTTATACTCGAGTCAAGGTTATTTATTATTTCACTCTGTTGTTGTTGTTATTATTCCATTTATCATAGAATCATAGAATCAAAAAGTTGGAAGAGACCTCATGGGCCATCCAGTCCAACCCCCTGCCAAGAAGCAGGAATATTGCATTCAAATCACCCCTGATAGATGGCCATCCAGCCTCTGTTTAAAAGCCCCCAAAGAAGGAGCCTCCACCACACTCCGCAGCAGAGAGTTCCACTGCTGAATGGCTCTCACAGTCAGGAAGTTCTTCCTCATGTTCAGATGGAATCTCCTCTCTTGTAGTTTGAAGCCATTGTTCCACGTCCTAGTCTCCAAGGAAGCAGAAAACAAGCTTGCTCCCTCCTCCCTGTGGCTTCCTCTCACATATTTATACATGGCTATCATATCCCCTCTCAGCCTTCTCTTCTTCAGGCTAAACATGCCCAGCTCCTTAAGCCGCTCCTCATAGGGCTTGTTCTCCAGACCTTTTATCATTTTAGTCGCTCTCCTCTGGACACATTCAGTTTACTTTATTATTGTTATTATTACAATATTACTCTATTATTGTTACTACTACATTTATTAGTTTACTTTATTATTGTTATTATTACATGTATTATTTTATTCTATTATTAATGATATTACTTTTCCATTATTTTGCTTTATTATTATTATTATTATTATTATTATTATATTTTAGTTTACTTTGTTATTGTTGTTATTACTATTTTACTCTGTTATTATTACATTTATTATTTTATTCTATTATTAATGTAATTATTACATTTCCATTATTTTGCCTTATTATTATTGGATTGTTGTAGGTTTCTTCGGGCTATATGGCCATGGTCTAGAGGCATTCTCTCCTGACGTTTCGCCTGCATCTTTGGCAAGCATCCTCAGAGGTAGTGAGGTCTGTTGGAACTAGGAAACGTCACCCTGGTCAATCCACAGATATATAAATCCTTTTTCCTAGTTCCAACAGACCTTGCTACCTCTGAGGATGCTTGCCATAGATGCAGGCGAAATGTCAGGAGAAAATGCCTCTAGACCAGTGGTTCTCAACCTTCCAAATGCCACGACCCCTGAATGCAGTTCCTCATGTGGTGGTGACCCCCAACCATAACATTATTTTTGTTGCTACTTCACAGCTGTAGATTTGCTACTGTTACGAATCATTATGTAAACATCTGATATGCAGAATGTATTCACTAGACCCAATTTGGCACAAATACCCGATACACCCAAATTTGAATACTTGTGGTGTTGGGGGTGGGGGCAGATTGATTCTGCAATTTGGGAGTTATAGTTTCTGGGATTTATAGTTCACCTACAATCAAAGAGCATTCTGAACTCCACCAACGATGGAAAGGAACCAAACTCCCTTGACCAACAGAAAATACAGGAAGGGTTTGGTGGGCATTGACCTTGAGTTTTGGAGTTGTAGTTCATCTACATCCAAAGAGCACTGTGGACTCAAACAATGATGGATCTGGACCAAACTTGGTACGAATATTCAATATGCCCAAATGGTGGAGTTTGGGGGAAGATAGAGCTTGACATTTGGGAGTTGTATTTGCTGGGATTTATAGTTCACCAACAATCAAAGAGCATTCTGAACTTTACCAATGATGGAATTGAACCAAACTTGACACACAGAACTCTCTTGACCAACGGAAAATACTGGAAGGGTTTAGTGGGCATTGACCTTGAGTTTTAGAGTTGTAGTTCACTTACAACCAGAGAGAACTGTGGACTCAAACAATGATAGATCTGGACCAAACTTTGCACAAATACTCAATATATTCAAATATGAACACTAATGGAGTTTGGGGAAAATAGACCTTGACATTTGAGAGTTGTAATTGCTGGGATTTATAGTTCACCTACAATCAAAGCACATTCTGAACCCCACCAACGATGGAAAGGAACCAAACTCCCTTGACCAACAGAAAATACAGGAAGGGTTTGGTGGGCATTGACCTTGAGTTTTGGAGTTGTAGTTCATCTACATCCAAAGAGCACTGTGGACTCACAATGATGGATTTGGACCAAACTTGGTACGAATATTCAATATGCCCAAATGGTGGAGTTTGGGGGAAGATAGAGCTTGACATTTGGGAGTTGTATTTGCTGGGATTTATAGTTCACCAACAATCAAAGAGCATTCTGAACTTCACCAATGATGGAATTGAACCAAACTTGACACACAGAACTCTCCTGACCAACGGAAAATACTGGAAGGGTTTAGTGAGCATTGACCTTGAGTTTTAGAGTTGTAGTTCACTTACAACCAGAGAGAACTGTGGACTCAAACAATGATAGATCTGGACCAAACTTTGCACAAATACTCAATATATTCAAATATGAACACTAATGGAGTTTGGGGAAAATAGACCTTGACATTTGAGAGTTGTAATTGCTGGGATTTATAGTTCACCTACAATCAAAGCACATTCTGAACCCCACCAATGAGAGATTTGGGCCAAACTTCCCACACAGAAAATACTATTTTCTGATGGTCTTTGGTTTCCCCTCTGACACCCCCTCGCGACCCCCCGAGGGGTCCCAACCCCCAGGTTGAGAAACATTGCTCTAGACCATGGCCATACAGCTCAAAAAAACCTACAACAACCTAATGTTAAAGCTTATGCATACATGTTTTAAATGACTCTTGAATTGTTGGTGTTCCTGAAGCTTTGGTTCTTGTGTTTTCTTGTTCTTCCCAGGGCAGTGCGCTTTCTTGTGCAGATCTGAGAGCAGCCAACATCAAGCAGTGTGCCATGTGTGTCATTCTCTCAGCCCATGCCAAAGGGGGTGTTGGTGATCAAACATTAGTGGATACAAAATCTATCCTGGCCACACTGAATATACGTTCCCTGCAGCTAAAGCTGAATCCAGTGACACGTAAGAAGGGGACAAGTCAATGCCTAAATGAGACCTAATTTCTCACCTATTAGAGCTCGGGTGGAGGGCAAAAATGTTGTGTTTGTTTATTTCATTTCTTTCTTTACAGTATTTATATTCCGCCCTTCTCACCCCGCAGGGGATTCAGGGTGGATTACAATGTACATATACGAGGGGTATTTTTTAAGTAAGGTCCGTTGGAACATAAGTACACAAGGAAAGTTTATTTCAAAAAAGTAAATTTATTTTCAGAAAGTACATACTTCACTCTATTTTTCGACATAGTTGCCAAGTTTGTTCAAACACTTATCATACCTCTGAACCAATTTTAAAATACCCTCTTCATAAAAACTTGCCACCTGCTCCGATAACCAAGAGTTCACTGTCATAGAATCATAGAATCAAAGAGTTGGAAGAGACCTCATGGGCCATCCAGTCCAACCCCCTGCCAAGAAGCAGGAATATTGCATTCAAATCACCCCTGACAGATGGCCATCCAGCCTCTGTTTAAAAGCTTCCAAAGAAGGAGCCTCCACCACACTCCGGGGCAGAGAGTTCCACTGCTGAACGGCTCTCACAGTCTGGAAGTTCTTCCTCATGTTCAGATGGAATCTCCTCTCTTGTAGTTTGAAGCCATTGTTCCGCGTCCTAGTCTCCAGGGAAGCAGAAAACAAGCTTGCTCCCTCCTCCCTGTGGCTTCCTCTCACATATTTATACATGGCTATCATATCTCCTCTCAGCCTTCTCTTCTTCAGGCTAAACATGCCCAGTTCCTTAAGCTGCTCCTCATAGGGCTTGTTCTCCAGACCTTTTATCATTTTAGTCAAGCCTGTAGCGAGGGGGTGGTTTTAGGGGTTCAAACCCTCCCCGAAATGTTTCAGATTTTTTTTAAAAAACTGGTTTACTCATGAATTTTAACTGGTTAACCAAATCCTCATGTTAAGTCTATGAGATTCAAAAAATTAAGAGTCCCTCCAGAACTGCAAGCACTATCTCAAGCAAATATTGACAATTTATTCACATTGTCATTACTTGCAGCAATAGCCGATGTAGCAAAGCAACCAAGTTGGGGTGTGTGTGTGTTGAATGCTGTCATTAAGGAGGCCAGACTTGGTGGAGGTGGTTGACAGGGGCGGAGCTGCAGGCTATTGAAGGCTGCTCTGCCCCCTCCTGTGCTCTTTGCTTCAGCGTGACCTAGAAGGCAGGTTTCAACCCCCCCCCCCCCCCGCAAAATTTTCAACCCCCCCCCCAAATTTCAACCCCTCCCGAAATTTTTTTCTGGCTACGGCCCTGATTTTAGTCGCTCTCCTCTGGACACATTCCAGATTGTCAGTATCTCTGTTGAATTGTGGTGCCCAGAATTGGACACAATATTCGAGATGTGGTCTAACCAAAGCGGAATAGAGGGGTAGCATTACTTCCCTAGATCTAGACACTATGCTCCTATTGATGCAGGCCAAAATCCCATTGGCTTTTTTTGCCGCCACATCACATTGTTGGCATCTGTAATCAAAGAAGGGCGACCGGAGCGGTCCTCATCATGGACATTGTCATGGCCATCTTTGAATTGTCATACCCACTTACGCACTTTGTTTTCACTCATAACAGTATCTATTACCGTACACTTCACAAATCTGTCAATGAATTTCTGCAGTAGGTAGGTTCCTTGCTGGCAAAAACCATATCACTGAGCGAACCTCACATGCGGAGGGTGAGTTGATAGTCTTAAACATTTTAAAGCACAGAACAGAACCGTACAGGTTAGCCATAGAGCGGAAACTGAGCACAGTTGTTCCCGATTCATGCCGGTACACGACGCACTCTCTCATTACGGTATGCGCGCGAACTACTAGTGTCTACAGCAAAACGGAACTTACTTAAAAAATACTCCTCGTACATGGCAAACATTCAATGCCATAGACACACAACATATATAGACAGACAGATGCTATTTAACATTCCAGCTTCTGGCCACCAGGGGAGCTGTCACTTCACCGTCCGTTTGTGACACTGATGAAGTACTTCCTCATTCTTTGCATACTTCCTGGAGATTTTTAAGGCCTCATAAATGTTAAATTAGCCTCGCCACATAAGTGGTACCTAAATTTCCTAATTGACAGATGCAACTGTGTTTCGGGCTGAGAACGTCGACAACAAGCTACACAATTTTGGTCAGAAGCTCACCTGGGCTGGCTTCGAACTCATGACCTTTCAGTCAGAAGTGATCTTGTTTAATGTATTGTCGAAGGCTTTCATGGCCAGAATCACTGGATTGTTGTAGGTTTTTTCGGGCTATGTGGCCATGTTCTAGAGGCATTCTCTCCTGACATTTTGCCTGCATCTATGGCAAGCATCCTCAGAAGTAGTGAGGTCTGTTGGAACTAGGAAAATGGGTTTATATATCTGTGGAAACACCAGGGTGGGATAAAGAACTCTTGTCTGCTGGAGCTAGGGGTGAATGTTTCAACTGTCTACCTTGATTAGCATTGAATGGCCTGGCAGTGCCTGGAGCAAACTTTTGTTGAGAGGTGATTAGATGTCCCTGTTTTGCTGTTTCAATTTTAGAGTTTTTTTAATACTGGTAGCCAGATTTTGTTCATTTTCATGGTCTCTTCCTTTCTGTTGAAATTGTCCACATGCTTGTGTATTCCAATGGCTTCTCTGTGTAGTCTGACATGGTGGTTGTTGGAGCGATCCAGCATTTCTGTGTTCTCAAATAAAATGCTGTGTCCAGGTTGGTTCATCAGGTGCTCTGCTATGGCTGATTTCTCTGGTTGAAGTAGTCTGCAGTGCCTTTCATGTTCCTTGATTCGTGTTTGGGCAACGCTGCATTTGGTGGTCCCTATGTAGACTACACAGAGAAGCCATTAAAATCCACAAGCATGTGGACAATTTCAACAGAAAGGAGGAAACCATGAAAATGAACAAAATCTGGCTACTAGTATTAAAAAAAACTCTAAAAATTACAACAGCAAAACAATAGAGAGGAAACAATCACCTCTCAACAAAAGATTGCTCCAGGCACTGCTAGGCCATTCAATGCTAATCAAGGTGGTCAGTTGAAACATTCACACTTAGCTCCAGCAGACAAGAGTCCTTTCTCCCACCCTGGTCTTCCCACAGATATATAAACCCATTTTCCTAGTTCCAACAGACCTCACTACCTCTGAGGGTGCTTGCCATGGATGCAGGCGAAACGTCAGGAGGGAATGCCTCTAGAACATGGCCATATAGCCCGAAAAAACCTACAACGATCCAGTGATCTTGTTTGTTTCGTCATTGTTGTTGTTGTTGTTGTTGTTGTCGTCACTGTTGTTGTTAGAATGAATCAAAATCTTCAGAGTTTTTCATGTTTATGCTGGATTTAACTTGGCCATTTGAATATCTGAATTTCTGAATGCGGGAGAAACCAAATGGACCATTTTGTCCATCCACATCCAACATTTGGAGGAGTGCTTCATAGCTGATATGGGCAAATCCTCAATCCCAAAGAATATTAGTCCCATTTTGTACTTGTTTGTCACATTCCCAGATCAGATCCAATTATGCCAAGTTCATTCCAGAATAGAATTGTGCAATTGGGAGTGCAAACTTTGAATTTTTCATGAAAAATCCTCAAATGTGAAAAAAAAATCACATTTTTATGCATACTTTTGTTACTTTTTTGTAACAAAAAAGTCATAGAAACATAGAATCAGAGAATCAAAGAGTTGGACCTCATGGGCCATGCAGTCCAACATACAATAATATAGATGGGTTCCTGAGTGAAATGTATATAACAAAAATACCACTTGTATAACATAAACAATGATATAATTCAACAACATGCTGTACTGTTAACCCCATCCAGTCCAACCCCATTCTGCCAAGAAGCAGGAATATTGCATTCAAATCACCCCCGGCAGATGGCCATCTAGCCTCTGTTTAAAAGCTTCCAAAGAAGGAGCCTCCACCACACTCCGGGGCAGAGAGTTCCACTGCTGAACGGCTCTCACACTCAGGAAGTTCTCCCTCATGTTCAGATGGAATCTCCTTTCTTGTAGTTTGAAGCCATTGTTTCGTGTCCTAGTCTCCAGGGAAGCAGAGAACAAGCTTGCTCCCTCCTCAGACAAGTGAGAAATTCAAAGGATAATTAATTATTTTTCAATGTGTGCATCATCATCATCATCATTTATATATCTCACTTTCCTCTTCTAAAGAGATGCAAAGTAATAGAGAAAGAAAACAGTTCATTTGGAGAGACTCAAAGTGCAGCGGAATAAATCAGTTTGCTTAAAAAAATTAGGGGATTACAAATTCCACAACCATCCTTCATCTTAATCATACATAAATGCAAAATGAAGTGCTGGCAAAATCTCATAATAAGAATCAGAGACTAGAAAACTCATTGGTCTTCACTCAATATCTTCTATTTCTCATTTTTAAAGTCAAGACTCTTCTGAGCCTGGTGTCCATGAATTTAAAAACTATGACAATACCCCTTCTTCATTCTCTCAATTCAAAATATACGAAGGAAGAAGACTACAGCTGAAAACATAATGCCGTGACCCTTGAATACAGTTCTTCATGTTGTGGTGACCCCCCAACCATTAAATTATTTTCGTTGCTACTTCACAACTGTAATTTTGCTACTGTTATGAACCATCATATAAATATCTGATATGCAGGATGTATTTGATACAAATATGCGATATGCCCAAATTTGAATACTGGTGGGGTTGTGGGGGAGGGTAATTGATTTTGTCATTTGGGAGTTGTAGTTCCTGGGATTTATAGTTCACCTACAATCAAAGAGCATTCTGACCTCCACCAATGAGGGAATTGAACCAAACTTGGCACACAGAACTCCCATGACCAAGAGAAAATACTGGAAGAGTTTGGTGGGCATTGACTTTGAGTTTTGGAGTTGTAGTTCACCTACATCCAGAGAGCACTGTGGACTCAAACAATGATGGTTCTGGACCAAACTTGACGTGGATACCCAATGTGCCCAAATGTGATCCCTGGTGGAGTTTGGGGGAAAATAAACCTTGACATTTGGGAGTTGTAGTTGCTGAGATTTATAGTTCACCTACAATCAAAGAGCATTCTGAACCCCACCAATCGTGTGAGGCGTGAGTGGCGCCATCTGTGTGTAGAACTTTAAAGTGCAAAGTTTGTACTGTACAACATGCCCAAACTTGTCTAGTTTGTAAATGTATAGTTGGATTGATTGGTTATTTATATTTACTTCACTTGTATACCGCTCTTCTCAGCCATCAGGCGACTCATCAATGTTGTTTGCAGCAGTTATATTGCTTTCTCAGCTCAATTGCTTGGCTCCACTTCTTCCTGGAGGAGGGCAGAGCTTTTCCTTTTCCATTCTACCGTCAAACATTCTATCACATAGACGTGAGAAAGAGACTTGGCTCTAAAGTCCTTAATTAAGTTACCTCTCATCACCAATCCTAAGGTTTTTACTCTTGGGACTCATACTTCATGTCCAGATCACCCTGGACAACATTGAGGAGACCCAAGCACCTTCAAACCGGTCCTTTGGCATCAAAAGGAAGACTCTGTGCCTTCAACATAGGCCATTGGACTGGGGGTTGTGTTTGTTCCGACCTTCACAGCCATCGAGAAAAGAGAAAACAGGAAAAGCTTCTCAGCTGCGAAATCTCCTTGGACTCAAGACAACTAGAGACTGTAATGTATATTTCCTTTACCCCCTTTGAAACTTCCAGCTTATTGCCTTAAAGGGATAACTCTTTGTGAACAATACAACCTATTTTGAGTTATCTACAGTGTTGGTCCTTGGGAGTTCCAGTTCCCTAAAAGAAGGCAAGAAGCAATCCCCTGGGGGAAAGATGTCACGTCTATGTCTCTTTCACTAAGAGTTATAGCCCCCAGGCGCAACGGTATAGATAGAATTGGGCCAAACTTCCCACATGGAACCCTCATGACCAACAGCAAACACTGTGTTTTCTGATGGTCTTTGGTGACCCCTCTGACATCTCCTCATGACCCCCTCCCCACGGGTCCCATACCCCAGGTTGAGAAACGCTGTCTTAGAGCTCCTCCCCGATGAAAGACTCTGAATATTACTTGCTGAGTAGGAAGATGTGCGACTGGATTCCCTACAGGCAAGCAGAGATCACAATTTAAGCCTGTTATTACAATTACTTCCAGTTTGACAGGATTTTTATTGTAGGGGCTTTTCATCCTTTGCCTTTAATTTTGCCGAAGAGTCAAGATTTGTCCTGCTCTCGGGAAAGACCAAATATTAATTAAATGAAAATGATCTGGGAATGAATGGCTCTTCTAAGTGGTCTACACATTTCTTCATTATGATTCAGGAGATTTTATAGCACACTGGTTCTTGCCAAGACAAAGATCAGTGGGAGAGAGAAGGACATTGAGAAGAACTTGACAGATTGCTGCACAAATAACTCCACAGTAAAGATACAAAAACCTTTTTAATGATGATGGGAATCATTTGCTTTAGGTAATAAATTCCACACGGGACACTGTTTTTCCAGGGCGTACTCTATCCTTAGGCAAAACAAAGTGGCTCCAATAGCAGCGTACTTTTGGCCAGCCATGTACCTTTCTTAAAATCCTAATACCAATGAACTACCCCAAATGAAGCTTACTTACTTAGGCGATCCCTCGTTTTCCGAGGAGGATTGTCTTCCAATATTCTTGTGAGTCCGTATGTGGCTGCGGAGCCCTATTCTTGCTCTGCATCTTCTTCCGCAGTGAGGGCATTGGTTTCCAGGTGGAAGGCGGTCCCGGTCGGGGTTGGCTTGACACGCCTTCCTCTTGGCACATTTCTCTCTTTCGCCCTCCGTTCATGCCTCTTCAAATTCTGCAGCACTGCTGGTCGCAGCTGACCTCCAGCTGGAGCGGTCAAGGGCCAGGGCTTCCCAGTTTTCAGTGTCTATGCCAGTTTTTTAAAGGTTGGCTTTGAACCCATCTTTAAATCTCTTTTCCTGTCCACCAACATTCCGTTTTCCGTTCTTGAGTTCGGAGTAGAGCAACTTGGGAGACGGTGGTCGGGCATCCGGACAACGTGGCCAGTCCAGCGGAATTGATGGTGGAGGACCATAGTTTTAATGCTGGTGGTCTTTGCTTCTTCCAGCACGTTGACATTTGTCCGCCTGTCTTCCCAAGAGATTTGCAGGATTTTCCGGAGGCAGCACTGATGGAATCGTTCCATGAGTTGCATGTGACGCCTGTAGACAGTCCACATCTCACAGGCATATAGCAGGGTTGGGAGGACAATAGCTCTATAAACAAGCACCTTGATATCTCTTCCGGATGTCCCGGTCCTGAAACCCTCTCTGCTTCATTTAGAAAAATGCTGCGCTTGCAGAGCTCAGGCGGTGTTGTATTTCTGTGTCGATGTTGACTTTGGTGGAGAGGTGGCTGCCAAGGTAGCAGAAATGATCAACATTTTCTAATGTTGCACCATTAAGCTGTATCGCTGGCATTGGACAGGGGTTGGCTGGTGTCTGCTGGAACAGCACCTTGGTTTTTTCAATGTTCAATGACAGGCCGAGCTTCTCGTAAGTTTCTGCAAAGATGTTTAGAGTGGCTTGATGATCTTCTGAATGCACACAGACGATGTTGTCATCAGCATACTGGAGTTCTATAACAGATGTTGTTGTAACCATGGTTTGACTTTCAGTCTGCTGAGGTTGAATAGCACAGCCAAATGATGCACAGCCTAAATGGAACCATTCCCGCTTCATCTTCACTTGAACCAACAATTCAAACCGTCTTGCTGCACAGTTGAAACATATTCTTTTATCTCCCTGCATGGTGTCTGTCTAGCTGGTTGTTTTATCCTTTTGCCAAGAAGCCCATCCTTTAGTTAAAATTTAAATGCCTTCATATGTAAAGATATGTGAAACTAGCCTTTGGAAACTCGCTGTTTGCCTTGTTGGAGGAAAAGACTGCAAATCAGTCGGTTTCACGATCCTTGATTTTCTGAGAATTCCACTGGGATATCCATCTCAATGCACTTCAGTATTTGGCTACTAAGTTTTTGTCCCCTCTCAGGCACATTTTCATATGCATTTTCCTGAATAATAATAATAATAATAATAATAATAATAATAATAATAATAATAATCCAGCATATAGATCTCATTTGTTGTGACATACTATGTTTTTGTGTCAGTAAAATAATAATAATAATAATAATAATAATAATAATAATAATGGCACTGGCAGATTATGTGAAAGGCAGTCAAGAACCAACATTGAGGGAAGTCAATAGTAGATGACATACTAAGCTGCTGCAAGAAGATCACGCAGACAAACTACAAGCAGAGGCACAACACCGTTGCTCAGATGATTAATTGGAACTTGTGCCACAAATACCATCTGCCTGCAACAAATGACTGGTGGGATCACAAGGCAGAAAAGGTTACAGAGAATGAACATGTCAAGCTACTCTGGGACTTCCGGATTCAGACAGACAAAGTTTTGGAGCACAAGACTTTTAACACAATTGTGTTAAAAAACAAAGCATGGATTGTCGATGTTGCAATCCCAGGTGACAGCAGGATTGAAGAGAAAAAACTGGAAAAGCTGACACGATATGAGGATTTACAGGTTACATCCTGTATAGACTACTGCAACGTGCTCCACATGGGGTTGCCTTTGAAGACTGTCTGGAAGCTTCAAATGGTCCAACGAACGGCAGCCAGATTGCTAACAGGAGCAGCACTCAGGGGGCATACAACTCCTCTGTTACGCCAGCTCCACTGGCTGCCAGTTTGCTACCGGGCACAATTCAAAGTGCTGGCTTTAAAGCCCTAAACGGTTCTGGCCCAACTTAGATGTCCGAATGTGTCTCCCCTTATGAACCATCTAGGACAGTGATGGGCAGCCTTTTGAGCTTGGTGTGCCAAAATTCAGGTGGGATGCCACTTTGAGAAAAACCCCCACAATTTTGCGATATTTATAGTTTAAATAACAAAAATGCATAATTGTAATATATAACCGTATTTAATAACCCAAAAACTAATTATTAACTTACCTGCTTAGTGATTTCTTTGTTCATCCTTCAGTCAGTTTCTTTTGTTGGTTTTGATATTATTTAACTTGTGTGGGTTGCCGTAAACTAAGATAAGTGAGGTAGAGGGGAAATTCTTTAATTAAGCTGTTTATTAGTGACTTTTTGTTGCTGAATTTCATTGACTAAATCTTCAATTGAAGGTTGGTATTTTGTACACTTCAAGCCCAAGTAAGTGCTACTAAGATCATCTGTCAATCTGTTTCTTTTTGATGGTTCTGATATTATTTAACAGTGAGAATAAGGTCTTACAAAAGTATATGGCCGCGTGTCATCAAAAATGGTTACGCGTGTCAGTGTTGACACGCATGTCATAGGTTCACTATCATGGATCTTGGACCTTAAGATTAACTGGGGAGGCCCTGCTCTCATTACCGCCTTCGTCACAAGTACGTTCGGTGGAGACAAGAGACAGGGCCTTCTCGGTGGTGGCTGTGGAACGCCCTCCCTATAGATATTATATCATCCACCTCCCTTTTAACATTCTGGAAGAAGTCAAGACGTGGATTTTTGAACAAGTGTTTGCAAATGTAGAGTAACTGACACAGGAAAATGGAACGACTAGACAATGAGTCCAGAAAACGTTTTTAAAAAGACACTATGCATTTATATTTATTGATTTGTTTAGTTTGTATTATATGCTATGTTTTTAATTGTATTTATGACATTGTAAGCATTGAATTTTGCCTTGTTAACCGCCTTGAGTCGCCTACGGGCTGAGAAAGGTGGTATACGAATACAGTAAATAAATAAGTAAATAAATAGCTCCTGTCAAAATAGTTTCCATAATGTCATCCCTAGAGAAGGTTAAGCAGTGATATGACGAGAAAGAAATGCAGCTAATGCAATTCCTGTGTGCTGAGACTGTGAGATTTCGAGGAGCTAGATACAAATTTATCTTTGTTCCTTGCTTTCCTGGGAGTAAGCCACACCTAACACAGTGGGAATTTATTTTGAAGAAACATGTATAGCATTGCACTCCTAATATGCTTTTTAGTTAGACTGAGATGCTTCTTGACTCTTACATTTCTTTTTTTTTTAAGTAAAGACAATTAAAAACCTGCCTTTTAAATGCAATGCTCCCCAGCTACTGACAGACCGGTTTTTGAGTTGTTTTGACATACTGTCACCCTGCTGTTCCCATTCGGTTGTTATTTTAAACTTTGCAGCAGTAGATAAAGTCTCTTTGTTTCATATCAAAAACTTGGCCAAAACTGAATGTTTGTCTTAAGTGTGATGCAGACTCAGAATGCAAGTTGTGAATAATTCAGGAGGTGGTAAGATGTCAAGCAATCTTAAATTTCCCTTTTGAAAATGTTGACAATTAAGCAGCATCTGGATTAGATGACATGTAGACCAGCGTTTCTCAACCTGGGGGTCAGTACCCCAGGGGGGGTCACGAGGGGGTGCCAAAGACCATTAAAAAAAACCCAGTATTTTCTGCTGGTCACGGGGGTTTTGTGTGAGAAGTTTGATCCAATTATATTGTTGGTGAGGTTCAGAATGCTCTTTTATTGTAGGTGAATTATACATCCCAGCAACTACAACTCCCAAATGTCAAGGTCTATTTCTCCCAAAGTCCAGCAGTGTCCACATTACTGTTTGCTTACCATTGAAAATTACCTAGGGCCGCCTCTGGTCCAGATCTATCATTATTTGAGTCCACAGTGCTCTCTGAATGTAGGTGAACTACAACTCCAAAACTCAAAGTCAATGCCAGTATATTCTGTTGATCATGGGAATTCTGTGTGCCAAGTTTGGTTCAATTCCATCATTGGTGGAGTTCAGAATGCCCTTTGATTGTAGGTGAATTATAATCCCAGCAACTACAACTCCCAAATGTCAAGGTCTATTTCTCCCAAAGTCCACTGGTGTCCACATTTGGGCACATTGAGTACTCTTGCCAAGTTTGGTCCAGATCAGGGGTGGCTCAACCCATCACGCAAAGTAAGCATTCGCGGTATAGTTGGTTTTGCCCTGGGTTGCTCTTGAGGCGCTCTTGGGGAAAAATAGACCTTGACATATGCAAGTTGTAGTTACTGGGATGTATAGTTCACCTACAATCAAAGAGCATTCTGAACTCCACCAATGATGGAATTGAACCAAATATGGCACACAGAACTCCCACGACGAACAGAAAATATATATCAGTGATTGGTTGGGGGGGGGGGGCAAAATACTGTTTGCTTACCATTGAAAATTACCTAGGGCCGCCTCTGGTCCAGATCTATCATTATTTGAGTCCACAGTGCTCTCTGAATGTAGGTGAACTACAACTCCAAAACTCAAAGTCAATGCCAGTATATTCTGTTGATCATGGGAATTCTGTGTGCCAAGTTTGGTTCAATTCCATCATTGGTGGAGTTCAGAATGCCCTTTGATTGTAGGTGAATTATAATCCCAGCAACTACAACTCCCAAATGTCAAGGTCTATTTCTCCCAAAGTCCACTGGTGTCCACATTTGGGCACATTGAGTACTCTTGCCAAGTTTGGTCCAGATCAGGGGTGGCTCAACCCATCACGCAAAGTAAGCATTCGCGGTATAGTTGGTTTTGCCCTGGGTTGCTCTTGAGGCGCTCTTGGGGAAAAATAGACCTTGACATATGCAAGTTGTAGTTACTGGGATGTATAGTTCACCTACAATCAAAGAGCATTCTGAACTCCACCAATGATGGAATTGAACCAAATATGGCACACAGAACTCCCACGACGAACAGAAAATATATATCAGTGATTGGTTGGGGGGGGGGGGGGCAAAATACTGTTTGCTTACCATTGAAAATTACCTAGGGCCGCCTCTGGTCCAGATCTATCATTATTTGAGTCCACAGTACTCTCTGAATGTAGGTGAACTACAACTCCAAAACTCAAAGTCAATGCACACCGAACCCTTCCAGTATATTCTGTTGATCATGGCAATTCTGTGTGCCAAGTTTGGTTCAATTCCATCATTGGTGGAGTTCAGAATGCTCTTTGATTGTAGGTGAACTATAATCCCAGCAACTACAACTCCCAAATGTCAAGGTATATTTTCCCCCAAACTCCACTAGTATTCACATTAGGGCATATTGAAGATTCATGCCAAGTTTGGTCCAGGTCCATCATTGTTTGAATCCATGGTGCTCTCTGGATGTAGATGAACTACAACCCCAAAACTCAAGTTCAGGGCCCACCAAACCTTTCCACTATTTTCTGTTGGTCATGGGAATTCTGTGTGCCAAGTTTGGGTCAATTCCATCATTGGTGGAGTTTAGAATGCTCTTTGATTGTACGTGAACTATAAATCACAGCAACTACAACTCCCAAATGACAAAATCAATCCTCTGCCCAGCTTACCTTCAGTTAGAGCGCCCAAGGGCCAGGTCTTCCCAAAAATCCTCTGCCCCTGTTATGTCGCCGCTGGGCTTGCAACGAAGTGCCTTTAAAACAGGACGTGCAACTTTAGCCCAACGGGAAGCCAGGGGGCCCGAAGAGAAGCCCTTAGAGAATTTCCCCCCATTAAACAGTCTTTAGAAGGCTTGAGCTTAAATACAAAGTCTTTTATTGATGAACAATTAAACAGAAACTTCTTTGTCTTCAAAGATTAAACAAATGCTTCCAGGCTTCAAGCAACTGGTGGCTTCTAACTGTTTCTTTGCTTTACTTCCACGGAAAATCCTTTTCTAGCTCCTCCCAGGCTAACTGTGAACCTAGACCTGACTGATGTGAATCCACTACCGGGCTGAACTGCGTCTCAAAACCGAGTGGACATACCAGTAGGCCTGTAGTCACTTTAGCTGGAGATCTTGATGTTTAAAGCTGTTATTCCCACCGTAATTCCTCAGGGCTGTAAGGCTGTTTCCCCAGAACCTTTGGGAATCTTTAGATGCTCTTAAGACTGTTGTCCCTGGGAAGTCTTAAGGGTTGAAGCCTTTGCACAGGAGAAAGTCTGTACACATCCTGTACATTGACTTCCTAGCTGAGACTAACTAAGAAATGGCTCCCTTCCCTCCAAAGCCCAAAAGAGGGGCAGAACTAGGGAACCCAATGATAATTGACAGGTGGCTTGCCCTATGACTGCAGCCAAAAGAAGCCACCTGAAGTCGGACTAGACTTTAGGGAGGTCAACTCCAAGGAGAGATGACTCTTAGTTCCCACCAAAGAGGGAATGCTACCTTGGCAAGCCTTCAGAGAAGCCTGATTCCAGCAATTTTATTTTATATTAATAATTGAAATGAGACTCTTGCCAAAGTGAAGAAGGGGCATCGAGTTTTAATGAGCGATTCAGCTGAGATCGGATGCACTGTGGGAATAATTCCGCCACAGGCATTTTTATAGGCAAAATACAGGTTTGAAAGTTTCAAAACTCCCTCCCTCTTCGGCTCCTTAGCAAATCAGGGAGAGGGAGGCAGGACGGAAGAGGGGCATTGTGTCCAGAGAGAATGATGACAGTCCTGTGCCCGAGGGATCAGCCAGCCAAGGAAACCAGTTTTTTTTTTTTGTTCTTGTGATGGATCAGTGATTTAGGGATAACCATTTGATTCAGGTTTTCCCTTCCAGGATCAGATAAGGTGTGTCCTTGATGGGTTTTGGCAAAAGGAACAAACACAGCCAGGACGAGGGGACCCCGGGGGTCGTCCTTGTCCCTTTGTAATTTAATCAAAGTGTCCAAAGAACTTCCTTGCCCGCCAGACAAACTCAGAGAGCGGGCAGAAGAAATCCCAACTTGTTATTGTCCATACAGATGTTGAATAATCAAGCAAGTTTTGAGAAAGGCGATGGTCCTCCCTCAGGCAGTGAGCAATCTCTGGTCACAATTTTCTAGGGCAAAGGGAAAGGCAAAGGGGCAGGCAATATTTCATAGCAAGATACATACATTCAAATCATAAGCATTTCATAGCAACAAAACCCCATCTTTGTCCCACATCCCAAGTATATTTAATAAGAGGATTAATTTTCATGAAGAAGCCTGAAGTCCAATGTTTTAAAAGGTTCTTGAGGAAAGTTCATAAGGGAGATAGTATATACCAGTGTTTCTCAACCTGGGGGTCGGAACCCCTTAGGGGGTCACCAGGGGGTTGTCAGAGGGGTCACCGAAGACCATCAGAAAACACAGTATTTTCTGTTGGTCATGGGGGTTCTATGAGGGAAGTTTGGCCCAATTCTATTGTTGGTGGGTTTCAGAACGCTCTTTGCTTGTAGGTGAACTATAAATCCCAGCAATTACAACTCCCCAGTGTCAGGGTCTATTTTCCCCAAACTCCACCAGTGTTCACATTTGGGCATATTGAGTATCCGTGTAGAGTTTGGTCCAGATCCATCATTTTTTGTTTGAGTCCACAGTGCTTTCTGGATGTAGGTGAACTACAACTCCAAAACCAAAGGACACTGCCCAACAAACCCTTCCAGTATTTTCTGTTGGTCATGGGAGTTCTGTGTGCCAAGTTTGGTTCAATTCCATCAGTGGTGGAGTCCAGAATGCTCTTTGATTGTAGGTGAAATATAAATCCCAGCAACTACAACTCCAAAATGACAAAATCAATCTCCTCCCAAATCCCACCAGTATTCAAATTTGGGCCCATTGGGTATTTGTGCCAAAATTGGTCCAGTGAATGAAAATACATCTTGCATATCAGATATTTACATGACGATTCAGATGCAAAATTACAGTTATGAAGTAGCAACGAAAATAATTTTATGGTTGGGGGTCACCACAACATGAGGAACTGTATTAAGGGGTCCTGGCATTGGGAAGGTTGAGAACCACTGGTATATACTGAAATCCAAGACATGCAGGCAGAGAGTCCATGATCATTGGGAAGGCTGGCAGATGAAACCCCAGCTGCGCTGCAACCGATTCACACTTTGGTCCTTTGGAAACTTTCACAAAGGGCAGAAGTCCCAAGATCCAGCCATTTCCCAAAAGCCTCGTGGGGTCCTTGTTGTTGTCAATGCCTTGGCAATGTGACCAAGACTTAACCCTTATTTCACAGTCTGGTGCCCAGGGGTGGCTCGTCCATTACGCGAAGTAAGCGGTCGCAGAACACTTTTTTTTTGCCAGGGGCGCAGAGGCGCCTCTGTAAATGCCTCTCGACTGCCACTTGAGGAGTGCCCCCTCAGCTCACAACAGCCCTAGCAGTCCGGGGGGAGCCTCGGCTTTCTTGCCTTGCTGCCAGGCGGTCCTCTTCCCAAAGGGGCCGGGCCCTTGAGCCTCGCCTAGCCCCTCTCGTTCCTGCTCCACCTGGCCACCGGGTGCGCGAGCAGAGCCGGTGCTCAATCGTTCTCCACGTTTGATCCCTTCCACATGACCGGCTCCCTTTCCTGATCCCCGGCGCTCCACCCTCCTCCTCTCCTCTCCCCAATCCGCGGGTGGGCCAAGGGGCGGAGCCACCGCGCCTGGCCCGCTTCGGGTCTGGAGGCGTATCTGAAGACCCCAGCATGCGCACCAAAAGTTGCCTCTTCTCCTGACTTTCTCTTCAGCCATTGGGACCAAGAGAGAAAGAGAGAGAGAGAGAGAGCCCCTCCAGCTGGAGGTATCTCCTATCTTCGCTCCCTCCTTTGTTTTTCCACCTACTTCCGGAAAGGTGGGCATCTCCACCTCTGTCTCTCTCTCTCTCTCTTGGTCCCAATGACTAAGGAGAAAGTCAGGAGAAGAGGTGACTTTTGGTGCACACGCCGGGGACTTCAGGCACGCCTCCGAACCCAAAGTGGGCAAGGGAGCAAGTGCGGCAAGTGTAGTTACTGGGATGTATAGTTCACCTACAATCAAAGAGCATTCTGAACTCCACCAATGATGGAATTGAACCAAATATGGCACACAGAACTCTCACGACAAACAGAAAATATATATCAATGATTGGTTGGGGCGGTGGCATGCCAAAATACTGTTTGCTTACTGTTGAAAATTACCTAGGGCCGCCTCTGCTGGTGCCCTTGCCCTTTGCAGAACTATAAGTCACCTTCCCTTGTTGGGGGGGGGGGGGGGGCATGCTTGACGTCACACCTATCTGCAGAGTCCCTGAAACTTAGGAATACAAGCAAACATTCAATGCAAAGCAAACAAAATTGGAGCTCCTGGTACAGCCGTTCCAGAACAGCCCCCATACAAATGATTATATTGTTAGTGAGTAATGTTGGCACAAAAATTAGCCTCTTCTTTTGGTCAATGTATCTACTCTCTGGAGCTACCGATTTCCATGTGGCGAAAATGTAGATTTCCTGGTGCTGCTCTAATTAGTGCTCTGTCATGTAACATCACAAACAGGTTGGCAAACTTAGGCACTGCACTAAATAATCTGGCATAATCTAAACATACAGCCGTAATTAAGCCTGACAATTTAATATGTGACTGCAATGCAAATATACAGTAGAAGTGTGCAATTAAGTAATCTTATGTAATAGCAGCCTGCCAAGCTGAGATATTTCAGGTACAGGGCTGTGTAATTTTTGGAAGCAAAAATATTGACATAAGAAATAATGCAGCCAAACGATGACTGGCTGTATTTTCAGAGGACGCATATTCACTTTTGAACAGGCGTGCTAATGAAATATTTGCAATCTGAATTGATCACTGAATTTTATCATTCGACCTGAGTAACCATTCTTGTCTTTCTAACTCAACAGTTTTTACTATGCCGGCTGCGAGCAGTCCTCCACCAGCAAAGAAGAAGAAAAAAGGTATAGTAGAATCAAAGAGTTGGAAGAGACCTCATGGGCCATCCAGTCCAACCCCATTCTGCCAAGAAGCAGGAATATTGCATTCAAATTTCGTTCGTTAATTTTGTAATTCGTTAAATATTCGTTATTTTTAACAATTACAAAATGATTACAAAACTTATTTTCAAACCCGGAAGTGTTTTTAAATATCAAAACGGCATCCTCCATCTTTTTTACGAGCTTCCGCCCGTTTCAGAAATGACGTTTTAGGGATGGAGGATGCTGGGTGCGCCGGGAGCCAATCCGGCGCTCCCAAGCACCGTGGCTCATTGTGATTGGGCGGGCTGCCCTTTAAAAGCGGCTCCGCGTGGCCGCATTACTCATTGCGAAGGCGAGGAGACGGGAGGTGCGGGAGGGAGGCTTGGCTTGCTTGCATTCATTCATTGCTTGCATTCATTCATTCATTCACATTCATTGTTGGGAGAGCGAGGGCGGTTTAAGGACCTGGGCTGGGAGCAGCGGGGAGGCTTTGCCCTGTTTTCGCCCCACAACAGGGCAGGGCAAGCATTTTGTTAATTTTCCATTTTTAAATATTTCTGATAAATATTTCTTTTATTCTTAAAAAAATTCAAAAAATATTCTCAATAACGAATCGATTCGTATTTAATAACGAAGTTTCGGAAGTCGTTTTTGCGCATGCGCAAATCGCGTCCGCCATTTTAACGAATCGATTCGTTATCACCTTAACGAATCGACCCCGTTTCAATAACGAAGTTTTGGAAGTGATTTGCGCATGCGCGGGGGGTCCGCCATCTTAACGAATCGATTCGTTAATAATAACGAAATTTCGTAAATACCGAACTTTTTTAAAGGAAAATTTTGTAATTCTTTTAAATAACGAAACGCAAACCCCCCCCAAAAACGAATCGATTTTAGAAACAAATTTTTGCGTTGTTACCCAGGCCTAGTTTCCACTACGAAAGAGTCTTGATATGGCTTGAAAAATACAACAAAGTCATTTATTAATGAATCAAACAGGTACTGCAAAGCTTTCTTGATAAAGAATTAGTTCTCTCAATCTTGCCCACAGGGGACAGGCACTATCTTCAATAACTTTCTCTAAAGGAAAATTCCCCTTTTTTAACTTCTCCCAAGGCTGACTAAAATCCAACCCTCACTGGTGTGGGTTCTGCTGCCAGGCCGAACTGCTTCTCGAGCGCTGAGACCTACCAGCAAGGCAATGGATGTTCTCCAGCTGGAGTTCTTTAGACCTTAAGGCTGTCTTCCTGGAAACTCTCAAGGCTGTGGAAGGCTTCCCTGGAGTTCTTAGGAGACTCTTAAAGCTGTTCTCCCCTGGAAATTATTTCCCTGGAGATTCTGTTAGAGTTTCTGTGACCCTGGAATTCTTTCCCTGGAGGTTCTGTTGTAACCCTGGAAATTCTTAAAGGTTGAAGCCTTTGTACAGGGGAAGCAACACACATCCTATACATTGGTTAACCTGGCTGAATCTAAACTCAAAATGGCTCACTTCCCTACCAAAGCCCAAAAAGGGGGCGGGACTAGGGAACCTAAGGATAATGAACAGGTGGCCTGCCCTATGACTGCAAACTTTAACAGGAAGCCACCCTGCTTCAGAATCCCAAGCCTTGGGCTGCAAGCAAACACTTAATACAAGGCAAATAAAGTGGGAGCTTCCGGTACAGCTGTACCAGCATAGTTGTAGACTTTAACATTTGCTTCTCACCTTTTTCCCACCATAACATTGGATTATTTGGGCTTCCTGGGATAATTAAAGCCTGTAAAAAATAGCCAAATGTGAGAAATGTGATACGGAATTAATATCTGAAAAAAGTGTCTCTCCTCCTCAAAACATAAAGCATTCCCTAGTATTGAGTCGGAGATTCTTCGAGCTTTTCCAAAACACTTTCTTATTATCCTTGTTCCACTTTGACAATTTGCTCAGTGACTGCTATAGGCTTCATTGACATATAAATTGGATTAACTACTTTATTAAAGTTCCCTCTGTATCTTATAGGGTTGCATTTGTCTGTGTCTTCTCCAAAACCTTTTCAAACTCTCTTTATCTTATGACATAAATATTCCAGCAACATGTTTAATACTATCCAAATTCTTGCTTATACAGCCAATTCCATTTTAATCCAATTTAGTGCCACCTTGGTAGTGCGACCTTGTTCTCGTCATTAGCATAGCAGAGAACTAAATGCAGTCAAAGCTTTCCTGGAATTAAATTACGATAGGGGCATTCAATTCCTGATTTGTTTTGCTTTTTCATAGGCATATTAACAGAGAACTGTGTATTTTATATTATTATCAATAATCAAAAGAGATCTCAATTTTAAAAACAATGGTTTTCAATTTGGAAGATTAGCCGTTTACAGGAAACGTTGCCCAAGGGATGCCCAACTGTATTTACTCAGCCTTTGAGGAGGCTCTTTCTATGTCCCCCAAGAATGGGCAACTTGGAAATCCTTGAACAGACTCAGAAGTGGAGTGGGCAGATCAAAAGCCTCATGCACAGAGGAAGAATTGGTGGAGGCTACAGACAATGCAGTCACTGTATTGTTGAAGGCTTTCATGGCTGGAATCACTAGGTTCTTGTGGGTTTTTCGGGCTATAGGGCCATGTTCTAGAGGCGTTTCTCCTGACGTTTCGCCTGCATCTATGGCAAGCATCCTCAGAGGTAGTGAGGTCTGTTGGAATTAGGACAATGGGTTTATATATCTGTGGAATGGCTGGGGTGGGGCAAGGAGCTCTTCCCTGCTGGAGCTAGGTGTGAATGTTTCAACTGACCACCTTCATTAGCATTTGAAGGCCTGGCTGAGCCTGGGAAAATCCCCTGTTGAGAGGTGTTAAACTGTGCCTGGTTGTTTCCTCTCTGCTGTTTTGCTGTTGTAATTTTAGAGTTTTTTTTAATACTGGTAGCCAGATTTTGTTCATTTTCATGGTCTCTTCCTTTCTGTTGACATTGTCCACATGCTTGTGGATTTCAATGGCTTCTCTGTGTAGTCTGACATGGTGGTTGTTGGTGTGGTCCAGCATTTCTGTGTTCTCAAATAATATGCTGTGTTGGTTCATCAGGTGCTCTGCTATGGCTGACTTCTCTGGTTGAAGGAGTCTGCAGTGCCTTTCATGTTCCTTGATGCGTGTCTGGGCGCTGCGTTTGGTGGTCCCTCTGTAGACTTGTCCACAGCTGCATGGTATACGGTAGACTCCTGCAGAGGTGAGAGGATCCCTCTTGTCCTTTGCTGAACGTAGCATTTGTTGGATTTTCTTGGTGGGTCTGTAGATAGTTTGTATGTTGTGTTTCCTCATCAGCTTCCCTCTGCGGTCAGTGGTTCCCTTGATGTATGGCAGGAACACTTTTCCTCTGGGTGGATCTTCATCTTTACTCTCGTGGCTTGTTCTTGGTCTTGCAGCTCTTCTGATGTCTGAGGTGGAGTATCCATTGGTTTGTGTCAGACTACACAGAGAAGCCATTGAAATCCACAAGCATGTGGACAATTTCAACAGAAAGGAAGAGAAATGCCTCTAGAACATGGCCCTATAGCCCGAAAAAACCCACAAGAACATAATGCAGTCAATGTTGCCCGTTTTTTATTAAAAGATATTTAGCCACTTATACTCCTATTTTTTATCAGTTTTATACTACTTTTTTGCAATGCTTTTGATACAAAATCTATTTTTTTTTTAAAAAAATATTTTGAAAAAATAGCCAAAACTGAGGAGGCACTTTGAGAAGAAACACAAATTTGTAAGGCAAGATCATTTCGAAAATGCCAACAAAGTCAGTAAATGGCTGGCCAGAAAATTAGCTGTTAAAAGACATTCACGTAGGATAACTAAAATAGAAGAAGAAGGTCAAAGTTTTTACCACACACCGGAAATAATGGAACCATTTGTAAAATACTACAAAAAACTATAAGCCGAGGATAAGATACCTAGGGAGGAGGTAATGAGTGGCTCCGGTCATTCCTGGAGGGTGGATCTCAGAAGGTGTTACTGGGAGACACCTGTTCAACCCCACAACCTTTGTCTTGTGGGGTTCCTCAGGACTCAATATTGTCTCCCATGTTGTTTAACATCTACATAAAGCCGCTGGGGGAGATCATCCGGAGTTTCGGGGTACGGTGTCATCTGTACGCGGATGATGTCCAACTCTGTCACTCCTTTCCACCTGCTACTAAGGAGGCTGTCCAGGTCCTGAACCAGTGCTTGGCTGCTGTGACGGTCTGGATGAGGGCGAACAAATTGAAATTGAATCCAGACAAGACAGAGGTACTCCTGGTCAGTTGCAAGGCCGAACAGGGCATAGGGTTACAGCCTGTGTTGGACGGGGTCACACACCCCTGAAGACGCAAGTTCGCAGCTTGGGTGTGATCTTGGACTCATCGCTGAGCCTGGAACCTCAGGTCTCAGCGCTGACCAGGGGAGCATTTGCACAGTTAAAGCTTGTGCACCAGCTGCGCCCATACCTTGGGAAGTCTGACTTGGCAACAGTGGTCCATGCTCTGGTTACATCCCGCTTAGACTACTGCAACGCTCTCTATGTGGGGTTGCCTTTGAAGACTGCTCGGAAGCTTCAAATGGTCCAGTGCTCAGCAGCCAGGTTGCTAACAGGAGTGGCACTCAGGGAGCATACAACTCCTCTGTTGCGCCAGCTCCACTGGCTGCCTGTTTGCTACCAGGCACAATTCAAACTGCTGGCATTAACCTATAAAGCCCTAAACGGTTCTGGCCCTACTTACCTCTCCGAACACATCTCCTCCTATGAACCGACCAGGACACTAAGATCGTCTGGGGAGGCCCTGCTCTCGGTCCTGCCTGCATCGCAGGCATGCCTGGCGGGGACGAGAGATAGGGTCTTCTCAGTGGTGGCCCCTCAGCTGTGGAATGCCCTACCCGCAGACATCAGATCAGCCCCCTCACTGTTGGCGTTTCGGAGGAAGGTGAAGACCTGGCTATTCAAACAAGCGTTTGACTAAACAGTGAAATTGAACATAGGAATACGGAACAATGGATAATGAGAGTGGATTCTGATTTTATTTTTGAGGCGTTATGATTGTTATACTGTTGTTAATTGTTTATGCTATAATCTGTTTTAATTGCATTATACTGTTTTGTGATATTTTGCATTGTTGTGTAAACCGCTTTGAGTCACCTAAGGGCTGAGAAAAGCGGTATAGAAATAAAGTAAATAAATAAATAATAAATAAAATAGAAGAAGAAGATCAAAGTTTTTACCACACACCGGAAATAATGGAACCATTTGTAAAATACTACAAAAAACTATATGCCGAGGAAAAGATACCTAGGGAGGAGGTAATGAAGTTTCTAGGGGGACAGAACATAACAAAGATATCCGAAGCGCAAAGGGAAATGTTAAATAAAAAAATATCGAGGGAAGAGATCCAAGAAACAATTAAGAATTTACCCCAAAATAAAGCACCGGGGCCAGATGGCTTTACGCCACTATACTATAAAAACCTTCATAGAGCCCTTAATAACACCATTACTAAAAATTATGAATAAGGCATTGGAAGAAGGAAAAATCCCCGACACTTGGAAGTTTGCTAATATAACTTTGATACACAAAGAAAACACAGATAACACCCAGACAAAAAAATTATGGACCGATCTCCCTTCTCAATGTTGAGTCCTGATTCAAAGAGAAAAGGAGTTTACAAATAAATATGATAATACATTAATAAGAAGACAGGAAAGCTTAGAGAAGACAATTAGGCTTGGGAAAAGGGAAGGAAAAAGGAAGAGGGGCCGACCAAGGGCAAGATGGATGGATGGCATCCTTGAAGTGACTGGACTGACCTTGAAGGAGTTGGGGGTGGTGACGGCCGACAAGGAGCTCTGGCGTGGGCTGGTCCATGAGGTCACAAAGAGTCGGAAGCGATTGAATGAATGAACAACAAAATATTTAATAATTGGGGAATGATTGAAACGGCAATCAAACAAGATTTGGAGGGTCAAACATATCACCTCCCTTAGTTAATATTTTTCTCGTCTTCCTGAGAATTAGAATATTATCTTACAAGTTGACTAGGATTTCAGAGTCACAACTTTAAGTTCAAAAATATATTTATTGAAGTAAAAGGAAATCCATTCTAGATAGAAAAGTATCTTGGAACTAACTAGCTTACTAAGCTATCTTCTGAGGAAGGTAAAGGGATACAATATCAAAAGTATCCATGCAGCTACATTTTGTCTGGAGAATGACAAAATGTGTCCTCAATGAAAGGAAGACAATGATATTTTGTGCCATTGTTCAATGTTTATGCTATTTGTGTATGATATTTATATTTAATTGCTTTGGATTAGTATTTGTATTTTGCTTTGTATTGTGATTGTTATTGGAGGGCTGATTCAGAAAATTGCATTGGATAGACCACATCAGCTCTAGTTTCTGATACAGAACATATGCCATGCAGTAGTCACTATTGTCTTGCGCACAGAAAACCATATTTAATTATCTAGAGCCGATGTGGTCTATCCAAGGGGTTGGGGCTGATCAGTGACAGGGACAGAGTGGCAGTTGGCATTTTTTTTTTGTCATGTCAGGAGCGACTTGAGACACTGCAAGCCACTTCTGGTGTGAGAGAATTGGGCGTCTGCAAGGACGTTGCCCAGGAGATGCCCGGATGATTTGATGTTTTTATCATCATTGTGGGAGGCTTCTCTCATGTCCAGGGGCGGCTCAACCATTACGCAAAGTAAGCATTCGCAGTATAGTTGATTTTGCCCAGGGGCGCTCTTGAGGCGCTCTTGGGGGAAAATAGACCTTGACATATGGGAGTTGTAGTTACTGAGATATATAGTTCACCTAAAATCAAAGATGGGAGCCCCCGGTGGCACAGTGGGTTAAAGCACTGAGCTACTGAGCTTGTTGATCGAAAGGTCGCAGGTTCGATTCCGGGGAGCGGTGTGAGCTTCCGCTGTCAGCCCTAGCTTCTGCCAACCTAGCAGTTCGAAAACATGCAAATGTGAGTAGATCAATAGGTACCGCTCCAGCGGGAAGGTAAGGGCGCTCCATGCAGTCATGACCTTGGAGGTGTCTAAGGACAACGCTGGCTCTTCGGCTTAGAAATGGAGATGAGCACCACACCCCAGAGTCAGACATGACTGGACTTAATGTCAGGGGACTACCTTTACCTTTACCTTAAAATCAAAGAGCATTCTGAACTCCACCAATGATGGAATTGAACCAAATATGACACATAGAACTTCCATGACGAACAGAAAATATATGTGATTGGTTGGTGGGGAGGGGGGCGCCAAAATACTGTTTGCTTACCATTGAAAATTACCTAGGGCTGCCTCTGCTCATATCCCCACATGAGGAGCTGGAGCTGATAGAGGGAGCTCATCCTCCTCTCCCCGGATTCGAACCTGCGACCTATTGGTCTTCAGTCCTACCGGCGGCACAGTGGGTTAAACCCTTGTGCCGGCAGGACTGAAGACCAACAGGTCGCAGGTTTGAATCCGGGGAGAGGCGGATGAGCGCCCTCTATCAGCTCCAGCTCCTCATGCGGGGACATGAGAGAAGCCTCCCACAAGGATGATAAAAACATCAAATCATTCGGGCGTCCCCTGGGCAATGTCCTTGCAGACGGCCAATTCTCTCACACCAGAAGCGACTTGCAGTTTCTCAAGTTGCTCCTGACACGATGAAAAAAAGGGGGGGTTAACCCACTGCGCCACCTGGGGCTCCGGCAGTTGGCATGAAATGAGCGGAAATTAAATTAAATTAAATTAAATTAATAAATGAATAAAGAGGAAGGAAGCTCGCAGACCAGATTTCCATCCTTGTGGCCCACTGGTGGTCCGTGGCCCACAGGTTAAGAATCACTGATTTAGACTGAAAACTCCCAAATCCCAAAGATAACAAGAGTTTTTTCTCCAGAAATGCAAAGTAGGTCACTTTACTTTAAAAAGCAGACTGTACAAAAAATCTCCAAGGGATGTGATTAATATTATTGTGACATCAATAAACAGCTTCAGGAAAAGCTATCCATTTGGAATACCTAAAACCCGTGACGCTAATGATGCTTGGAAGAAACAATATGGGACAAAAGGAGGTGTCTTTTTCTCTTGCATAACAATCACATCTTATAAGTTCTTTTTGACAGTTTCCAAGCCTGTTCTTTTCATTCCTGACTTTGTCTTCTTCTTTCTTTTCCTTGTCTTTTAAGGAAAAAAGGAGGCACCCGCCCCAGAACCAATGCCAACTGTAACACGCATTCCCTTCAAAAGGATCCCCGTCATTACTGAGCTGAGTAAGTTCTTCTCTTGGAAGCATAATTTCACCAAAGCAATGTGCCACTGCCTACTGTATTATTTATTTATTCCGAGCCTCCTTTCGGATTCAAAGACAGAAAGTGACAGCATCCATGTCCAAGGAACAGTAATAGGTTTGACTTAAATGTTCATTCCACCGCTTTGAAGAAATCTTGATGGCTGATCAGGAGAATAAATATAACAAAGCGTTACAAAGACTCAGCATGAAACTAAAACAATTTTTTCATCTTGAAAAGAGTTTCTTTTCCTCAAGGCTGGGCACATCCACATGGGTGTTTCTAGAGGATTTGGGAATGCTTTTCCATTTTTTGTGCATTTGATGCAATTTGGAGCACTTGAGTATGTTTTTGAAAGGTTTACTTTTTGGATTACGACTTAATCACGGCCAAAAAAATGAAATGGGGGACAATGCCTGGCTCGAGAGCAGTATGTGTGAAAAAAGATCTTGAAGTCCTCGTGGACAACAAGTTACGAGCCAACAATGTGATGTGGCGGCAAAAAAGGCCAATGGGAACCACCCCCCTGTTGCGCCAGCTCCACTGGCTGCCGATCCAATTCCGAGCACAATTCAAAGTGCTGGTTTTGACCTACAAAACCCTATACGGTTCCGGCCCAGCGTATCTGTCCGAATGGATCTCCCTCTACGTCCCATCTCGAAGCTTAAGATCTTCTGGGGAGGCCCTGCTCTCGACTCCGCCACTGTTACAAGTGAGGCTGGCGGGGGCAAGGAGCAGGGCCTTCTCAGTGGTGGCCCCCCACCTGTGGAACTCACTCCCTGGGGAGATTAGATCGTCATCTTCCCTCTTGGCATTTAGGAAAAAACTGAAGACCTGGGTCTGGGATCAAGCCTTTGGTCATTCTGACAGCTAACTGAAGGATCTGATGATAGACAAGGACAAATGGAATGGAATGGATATATGCATTCAAATCACCCCTTACGAGCTAGCAACTTCTTAGTAAAAGAACTGAAGGAAATTATCTTTCTTGGAACTCTTGAGTATCTGCAGAGGGAATGGGAATACATCCATAATTTCCCCAAACTGTATGTCCTCAAGGTATATGTTTTCCTTTTTCCTCTTACGGTCTGGTAAGTTGTTTTTAAGTTGCTAACAAGGTGTCTGTCCCATAAGAGTCAACATGTGTGGGAAAAATATAGTCCTTGACTTCCTTCATAGTTTAATCAGAATTATATATACTGTATATTCTCGAGTATAAGTCTAGTTTTTCAGTCTTTTTTTTAGGCTGAAAAAGTCTCCCTCGGCTTATACTCGAGTCAAGGTTATTTATTATTTTACTCTGTTGTTGTTGTTGTTATTACATTTATCATAGAATCATAGAATCATAGAATCAAAGAGTTGGTAGAGACCTCATGGGCCATCCAGTCCAACCCCCTGCCAAGAAGCAAGAATATTGCATTCAAATCACCCCCGACACATGGCCATCCAGCCTCTGTTTAAAAGCCCCCAAAGAAGGAGCCTCCACCACACTCCGCGGCAGAGAGTTCCACTGCTGAACGGCTCTCACACTCAGGAAGTTCTTCCTCATGTTCAGATGGAATCTCCTCTCTTGTAGTTTGAAGCCATTTTTCCCCGTCCTAGTCTCCAGGGAAGCAGAAAACAAGCTTGCTCCCTCCTCCCTGTGGCTTCCTCTCACATATTTATACATGGCTATCATATCTCCACTCATCCTTCTCTTCTTCAGGCTAAACATGCCCAGCTCCTTAAGCCGCTCCTCATAGGGCTTGTTCTCCAGACCCTTGATCATTTTAGTCGCCCTCCTCTGGACACATTCCAGCTTGTCAATATCTCTCTTGAATTGTGGTGCCCAGAATTGGACACAATATTCCAGGTGTGGTCTAACCAAAGCAGAATAGAGGGGTAGCATTACTTCCTTAGATCTAGACACTATGCTCCTATTGATGCAGGCCGAAATCCCATTGGCTTTTTTTGCCGCCACATCACATTGTTGGCTCATGTTTAATTTGTTGTCCACGAGGACTCCAAGATCTTTTTCACACGTACTGCTCTCGAGCCAGGCATCCCCCATTCTGTATCGTTGCATTTCATTTTTTCTGCCAAAGCTTCTTTGGAAGCTTTGAAACAGAGGCTGGATAGCCATCTGTCAGGGGTGCTTTGAATACAATATTCCTGCTTCTTGGCAGGGGGTTGGGCTGGATGGCCCATGAGGTCTCTTCCAACTCTATGATTCTATGACTCATGTTCAGCTTGTGGTCTACTAAATCTTGGAAACCATTGACTAATGTTATTGAGCTTCTGTTATTGTTTGTGTTTCATTGTCTTACAGAGGTAGCTTCAAATGCACAATTCTTTGAACAGAGAGGTGGACGTGGAAGTGAATATCAAACCTACGTCTCACTTGCATCTAGAGGGACTATATTTTCTGACAGTTTTTTGGATTCTTTATTGTGCACTGTAAGTCATCTCCCCATAATTGATTACTTTCCCCATCTCTGAGTAACTGTCTGCCTCCATCAAGTACCATATTACCTACATGGTAATACAAACAAAATTCTAAATTTTGACTCACGCCCCCTTGCTTTAAATTCTCAGGGACAGATTAGAGGTGTTACCCAAAACAGTTTGTATAATAAATTCCATCTGAAGAAAAAGCATATGATCTGTTTACATTTCTGCCCATATGAGAACTTAGGTACTTAGGTACCTAAGTACCTAAGGTACTTGATGGAGGTACTTGATGGTCTTTGGCGACCCCTCTGACACCCCCTCGTGACCACCCCAGGGATCCCGACCCTCAGGGGTGTCAGAGGGGTCGCCAAAGACCATCAAGTACCTCCATCAAGTACCTTAGGTACTTAGGTACCTAAGTACCTAAGTTCTCATATGGGCAGAAATGTAAACAGTAGGGCTGGGCAATTCGTTTCGTTAATTCGTTAATTCGTTAAAAATTCGTTATTTTTTGAATTACGAAACGATTACAAAACTTTTTTTTAACCTTGAAGTGTTTTAAAATATCGAAACGGCAGGCGCCAAAAAATTTTGTATTTCCGTCCATTTCGGAAATACCTAAGATGGCCGCCTGCCGATGCTTGCTGGGAGCTCTCCTCTCTCGGCGCCGGCTGTGTGGAAGTGCCCTCAGACAACTTAGCTCACAGCAGGCATGGTGAGGTTTTCTGCCTTGATATCCTGAGATATAGGGCTGTGTGGAAGGGCCCTGAGAGAGTTTATTAACCCAGAAGGTGGGGGGAATAAGGCATGGCAATTTTCCCGCCTGAGGGGCAAAGCGAGCGCGCGCGACCCTCTGAGGCCACCCTATTGGCTGGAGGGGGGGGAGACATCCGAAGACGGGAAAAAGAGGGGGAGAGGGAGGGCAGAGAAAGGAGCGGAGCCTCGAGGGGGAGCCCCGGCTTCTCTGCCGCCGCCTCTTCATTCCTCTTCTGGAGAAGGAGCGAGCGGTGCGGCTCCGGAGCAATGGCCGCGTTCCTCGGCGGCGCAGGAGGAGGAGGAGGCGGAGGAGGGAGCCTCGGGAGCGGGGTTTGCCCGTGGCCACGCTCCCCTCCGGGCTCGGCGCTGGGCTGGGAGCCGCTGTTGCCGGGGCTGCAGATCCACTCGCGCTCGGTGGAGCAGACGCTGGTGCCGCTGGTGGCGCAGGTATTGCCCGCTCCAACCCAGCCCTCCCCCTTCATTGTCCACTTTGAAGGCTCCTTCTCCTCCCGCCCTCCCTATTTGGGACCCTTTCTGTGCCCACACACACACACACACACCCAGAAAGGGACCGCTCCGTTCCCCTTTCAGCCGAAGCGCCTTCAAACGGGGAAGGACTTTGTGTCTTTTGAAGGGCAGCCAGCCAGCCATCCATTCACCCCGGCCTTTGCTGTTTGGCTTGGCATTTGGGGCGCTTCTTTCTTTCACATAACTTTCCCTCATTCTTTTTTCTCCTCCTTTCGACTGTAATCCTTTTTAAAGAGCCTGTGACTAACTTCCGCGAAAGTTTGGCGCTTCGGGCGAAAAACGTTTCTGCTATTGTTGTTGCTGCCAGGCTCCGTTGCTTTGTGTGGCTTGGTGAATATTTAAAAATATTGAGAAAAAAAAAGGGCGCCATCTTTACAAAATGTTTTGTAAATATTTACGAAATTTCGTAAATACCGAACTTTTTTTTTTGAAAGTTTTGTAATTATTTTAAATATCGAAACAAAAAAAAACCCCAATTACAAAACGATTTTAGAAACAAATTTTTGCGTTGTTACCCAGGCCTAGTAAACAGATCATATGCTTTTTCTTCAGATGGAATTTATTATACAAACTGTTTTGGGTAACACCTCTAATCTGTCCATGAGAATTTAAAACAAGGGGCGTGAGTCAAAATTTAGAATTTTGTTTGTATTGAAGACAGACATTGTATGAGGGGTATTTTTTAAGTAAGGTCCATTTGAACATAAGTACACAACGAAAGTTTATTTCTAAAAAGTAAATTTACTTTCAGAATGTACATACTTCACTCTATTTTTCAACATAGTCGCTAAGTTTGTTCAAACACTTATCATACCTCTGAACCAATTTTAAAATACCCTCTTCATAAAAACTTGCCGCCTGCTCCGATAACCAAGAGTTCACTGTAATCAAAGAACTGCGACCGGAGCGGTCCTCATCATGGACGTTGTCACGGCCATCTTTGAATTGTCGTACCAACTTACGCACTTTGCTTTCACTCATAACAGTATCACTGTACACTTCACAAATCTGTCGATGAATTTCTGCAGCAATCAGGTTCCTTGCTGACAAAAACCGTATCACTGAGCGAACCTCACATGCGGAGGGTGAGTTGAGAGTCTTAAACATTTTTAAAGCACAGAACAGAACCGAACAGGTTAGCTACAGAGCGGAAACTGAGCACAGATGTTCCTGAGGCATGCCGGTACACGACGCACGCTCTCGTTGCAGTATGTGTGCAAACTACTAGTGTCTACAACAAAACTGTGCCGTCGCGCTTGGGGGCTATTAGTCTTAATGAAGGAGGGATGGACGTGGAACCTTTTCCCCAAGGGATTGCTTCTTGCCCTCCTTTAGGAAACTGGAACTCCTAAAAACCCAAAACGCTGTAAATTGCTCAAGATAAGTTTTATTTATCACAAAGTCATTTCTTCAAAGCAATGAGCTGGAAAACCTTAGAGGGGTGAAGAAAAACATACGTCACAGTCTCAATCAGTCCTAGGTCCAAGGGGTTTGAAGCTGAGAAGCCTCACCAAGTTTCCTCTTTCCTCAATGGCTGTGAATGCCGGAGCAAACCACAACCCCAGTTCAGATGGCCTATGTTTTGAAGATTCAGGATCTTCCTTTGGTACCAAAAGAACTGGCTTGAAGGGGCTTGGGTCTCCTCAATAATTGTCCAGGACGATCTGGACATAAAGCATGAGTCCCAGGGGTAAAAACCTCAGAACTGGTGCTAAGAGGTAACTTAAATCAGGGTCCTTTAGAATCAAGTCTCTTACTCATGTCCATGTTGCAGGAACTCTGATGGCAGAATAAAAGGAAAAAGGAAGTTCTCCCCTCTTGCAGGAAGAGGTGGAGCCAAATAGTACTGATTGACAGCTACAAGCAACCAATCCATACAACTATACATAAACAGGGTAAAAGGGGCAGGATTAAGCATGATACAACAGTTTAAATCTTGCAACTAACAGTTCTATACATAGGTGGCACCACTTGTGCCATCACAAAAACGGACCTTACTTAAAAAATACCCCTCATATATTTCAGTGTTTCTCAACCTGAGGGTTGGGACCCCTGGGGTGGTCACGAGAGGGTGTCAGAGGGGTCGCCAAAGACCATAAAAAAACTCAGTATTTTCTGATGATCACGGTGGTTCTGTGTGGGAGGTTTGACCCAATTCTATTGTTGGTCAGGTTCAGGATGCACTTTGATTGTAAGTGAACTATAAATCCCAGCAACAACTCCCAAATATCAAGGTCTATTTTCCCCAAACGCCACCAGTGTTCACATTTGGGCTTATTGAGTACTCGTACCAAGTTTGGTCCAGATCTATCATTGTTTGAGTCCACAGTGCTCTCTGGATTTAGGTGAACTACAACTCCAAAACTCAAAGTCAATGTGCACCTTCCAATATTTTCTCTTGATCATGGAAGTTCTGTGTGCCAAGTTTGGTTCAATCCCATTATTGGTGGAGTTTAGAATGCTCTTTGATTGTAGGTGAACTATAAATCTCAGCAACTACAAGTCCCAAATGACAAAATCAATCCCCCGCCCAACCCCATCAGTATTCAAATTTGGGCATATTGGGTATAAGTGCCAAATTTGGTGCAGTGAATGAAAATACATTCTGCATATCAGATATTTACATTACAGTTCATAACAATGTCAAAATTACAATTATGAAATAGCAATGAAAATAATTTTATGGTTGGGAGTCACCACAACATGAGGAACTGTATTAAGGGGTCACACCATTAGGAAGGTTGAGAAACACTGGTATATTTGGACTGAGGTTGACGCAGATTATGTCTTGCTTAGCTCATTGTGAAGTTGAACTTATATTTATTTAGTTTAAAATATTTGTTGGCATGCACTATGACAGTTATAGATGGTTAGTCTACTTATTCAAGATCTCTAATGTAGTTGTGATGGTGGTACCATTTCCTCAATGGTAGCTAATTTTCCAAACCATTTTACTGGGCATCAGTCACACTGAGAAAAAAGGATGACCCAAACAACTACCATCCGGTCAGCCTCACGTCGATACCGGGCAAGATTCTGGAAAAGATTGTTAAGGAAGCGGTCTGCAAACACTTAGAAACAAATGCAGTCATCGCTAATAGTCAACATGGATTTATCAAAAACAAGTCATGCCAGACTCATCTGATCTCTTTCTTCGATAGAGCTACAAGCTGGGTAGATGCGGGGAATGCCGTGGATGTAGCGTACCTGGATTTCAGTAAGGCCTTCGACAAGGTCCCCCATGACCTTCTGGCAAGGAAACTAGTCCAATGTGGGCTAGGCAAAACTACGGTGAGGTGGATCTGTAATTGGTTAAGTGGACGAACACAGAGAGTGCTCACTAATGCTTCCTCTTCATCTTGGAAAGAAGTGACGAGCGGAGTGCCATCAGCAGGGTTCCGTCCAGGGCCCGGTCCTGTTCAACATCTTTATTAATTACTTAGATGAAGGGCTAGAAGGCAGGATCATCAAGTTTGCAGACGACACCAAATTGGGAGGGATAGCCAATAGTCCAGAGGACAGGAGCGGAATTCAAAACGATCTTGACAGATTAGAGAGATGGGCCAAAACTAACAAAATGAAGTTCAACAGTGACAAATGCAAGATACTCCACTTTGGCAGAAAAAATGAAATGCAAAGATACAGAATGGGGGACAATGCCTGGCTCGAGAGCAGTACGTGTGAAAAAGATCTTGGAGTCCTCGTGGACAACAAGTTAAACATGAGCCAACAATGTGATGTGGCAGCAAAAAAAGCCAATGGGATTTTGGCCTGCATCAATAGGAGCATAGTGTCTAGATCTAAGGAAGTAATGCTACCCCCTCTATTCTGCATTGGTTAGACCACATCTGGAATACTGTGTCCAATTCTGGGCACCACAATTCAAGAGAGATATTGACAAGCTGGAATGTGTCCAGAGGAGGGCGACTAAAATGATCAAGGGTCTGGAGAACAAGCCCTATGAGGAGCGGCTTAGGGAACTGGGCATGTTTAGCCTGAAGAAGAGAAGGCTGAGAGGAGATATGATAGCCATGTATAAATATGTGAGAGGAAGCCACAGGGAGGAGGGAGCAAGCTTGTTTTCTGCTTCCTTGGAGACTAGGACGCGGAACAATGGCTTCAAACTACAAGAGAGGAGATTCCATCTGAACATGAGGAAGAACTTCCTGACTGTGAGAGCCGTTCAGCAGTGGAACTCTCTGCCCCGGAGTGTGGTGGAGGCTCCTTCTTTGGAAGCTTTTAAGCAGAGGCTGGATGGCCATTTGTCGGGGGTGATTTGAATGCAATATTCCTGTTCTTGGCAGGGGGTTGGACTGGATGGCCCATGAGGTCTCTTCCAACTCTTTGATTCTTTGATTCTATGATTCTATGAGAGAAGAAGGTCCGTTCTGCCAGGTAGAGGTGGGTGACATTTCCACAAGACTATGATAGCCAAAAGCAGGACTTCCATCACATTCACACCTAACTGCAGCAGGGAAGAGCTCCTTGCCCCACCCTAGCCATTCCACAGATATATAAACCCATTGTCCTAATTCCAACAGACCTCACTACCTCTGAGGATGCTTGCCATAGATGCAGGCGAAACATCAGGAGAAATGCCTCTAGAACATGGCCATATAGCCCGAAAAAACCCACAAGAACCTACTTCCATCACATTCCTTGTCATTCCTTTTGAAAAGAAGCTTGCTGGGAATGATAAGCCTAGATTAGAGCACAGTCTGACTCTGGATAATTCTCAATCTCTGGTGGGAAAGGCTCCAGCAATATCTGAGCACTAATAACTAACATGATGCATATGTTTGTAGAAAAAGATAATATGTCTCATCTGCATATATTTGCATGCAGTACTTCTCTCCTGATGGTAGGAGCCAAGGCTGTGAAAAATATTGAAGAAATACAAGTAGAACCAAAACTGGAATGGCATCAATCCAGCATTCCCTCATTGAGCCATAGTGTCGGAATGGATTAAACCCTTGTGCCAGCTGAACTGCTGACCGTTTGAATCCATGAGATGGGGTGAGCTCCCATCTGTCAGCTCCAGCTTCCCATGTGGGGACATGTGAGAAGCCTCCCACAGCAGGAGATCAGCAGCAGATCAGTTGCACAACTTCAGCGCTTTCCAGTAGCTTCTTCCTGCACAGTATTTTCAGTCAACTGCTCCCACAGCCTGCAGTCACTCTGGAACCATTTACAGACACTTGAGCACATGCCCGGCCATTGTCAGTTTTACCATTGTCTTTCCCACAGTCTAGATGATATTACAGACTTACCACAGCATACAGTTATATCTTGTCTTAGCAGACAGGTACTTTAATTACATATAGCCTTCGACAAACAACATCACAGCACAAGGAGAAATATACACTGTACATGACTTCCTTATATACAATTCATTTACACACAGCAGTCACCGATTGGTTCCCAACTCATTGACTCAACTCAGACCCAGGACATGCATCATTCACAATCACCTGGACTAGGCCAGAACACATTCCCCAAATGATTCCCTATATACAGTGAATACATGACTCAGCATTTCCAATAGAAGCCCATTAGCAGTGCATGACTCAGCTATATTACATTGCAATGCATTGTAAAACCTGACAGTAACACACCAGGGCAACGTCTCTGCAGTTTCTTAGTCACTTCTGACATGATTTAAAAAAGCATTCCTTCTGCATAGCATAAATATTCATGTGGGGACATAGGATATTTTGTTGGTATGGCTGTACCAGGAGCTCCTACTTCATTTTCTTTCTATTGAGTGTTTGCATGTATTCCAAGGTTCCATGCAATAAGGTGATTTCCCTTGCTCTGCAATTATAGGGCCAATTACTTGTCAATCATCATTATGTTCTTTAGTTCCACCCCTTTCCCCAGGGCTCTGGGAGGGAAAAGAAAGTCTTCAGGCAGTCTTTCAGTTTTGGAAGCCCAGTTACAGGATGTGAACTTTCCCCACCTGTAGAGAAGCTTCGTTTCTCACAACATCCGGGGAAACAGCCCTAAAGCTTCCAAGGAAAACAGTTTTACAGCACAACCTTTGTTGGGGTTAATGATACAGATCCACATCATTCATGGAGAAAATCCAAAAGGACTCCAGCTGGAAAATCTACAAGATCTTGGCTGGTAGGTCTACTCGGGTAACCAGAAGCAATTGGAGCCAGGAGTAGGGCCCACACCATCAGAGCCTAAAAAACAGATTGCCCAGGAGGGGTCAAAAAGGGGTTTTCCTTGTTAAAGAAAGAAATAGTTCTCCAAGCAAGGTGCCCACCAGTTGATTCAAAGCCTTGAAGCATTTGTTTAATTTGTTGAAGATCTAAGAAGTATTTGATTGTTTGTTGAAGACTTAAGCAATAATAAAGGACTTTGTTAAACCTTTCAAGCTTCTAAAGACTCTGTATAGGAAAATCCTTAGGGCCTCTCACTTGAGGCACCCCGGCTTCCCGCTGGGCACAAAGAGTACGTCCTGTTCAAAAGCCAACTGCTATAGGCCCAGCGTGTGTCAGCACAGATACAACTGGCTGTACACTGCAGAATTAATACAGATTGAGGCTACTTTACCTGCCATAGCTCAATACTATGGAATCTTGGGAGATGTAGTTTGCTGAGGCCCCAGTACTTGTTGGCAGAGAAACTTAAAAGACCTTGTGAAACAGCAACTCCCAAGATTTCATAGTATAGAGCCATTCCAGTTAAAATGATATCAACCTGCATAAATTCTAGCTGCACCTCAGATGTGTGTTTTGACCTGCTGTTGCCACGAGTTCCATTCGGCTTGGCCAATGGCAAAAGGTGTATCAAAGTAGTAAAGGTTGGTAAAGGTTGTCCCCTGACATTAAGTCCAGTCATGTCTGACTCTGGGGTGTGGTGCTTATCTCCATTGCTAAACCGAAGAGCCGGCGTTGTCCATAGACACCTCCAAGGTCATGTGGCCAGCATGACTGCATGGAGTGTCGTTACCTTCCCACCGGAGTGGTACCTATTGATCTACCTATTTGCATGTTTTCGAACTGCTAGGTTGGCAGAAGCTAGGGCTGACAGCGGAAGCTCACGCCGCTCCCCGGAATCGAACCTGCGACCTTTCGGTCAACAAGCTCAGCAGCTCAGTGCTTTAATCCACTGCGCCACCGGGGGCTCCTATCAAAGTAGTAGCGCATGACATTTGATTGTCCTAAAGTTCTTCATCTCTGGATGTTGAGACCCAAGAAGCCTAATAATTTCCAACTATATTAATAGACTGATATAAACATCTGTTTCCTTTTATATTCATATAGATTCCAGAGAAGATATCTGAGTTTACTAGATATTTTCAACGCTAGATTCGGTGTTGAAAATTTCACCACTAAGTTCCATTATTTAATTCTAGTTAAATAAGGGTTTGTGACCCATTGAGGGAAAACAGTAAGGCATTCTTCTATCTTCCATATCATTCTTTGCAGACGTACCATAATCACCATGTGTTAGCATTGCTCCAGACACTGGTGACTGGAGGAACGAGTCCAGAACTGGAAGAATATTTGGCAGAGGAGACGACACTGAGTAGCAGTGCCACTACGGTGGTGCCCCCTGAACTCAGGAACAGATGTAAACTGGCCCTTCTGCCACTCACAATCAGTGGTAATTTACCAGATGGAGCTATGGTAAGTGATGGTAGATGTTAACTGATTTCTTTATTCTGTCTCTTTTTTATTTCATTGATGGTAGCTCCAAGCAGTGGCTAAAATTGCTAAAACAACAGGACAGAGGTCGTATGTCTATCTTCTTCATTTTTATTATGGAGTCTCCTCCCTATATATATATATATATATACTTACTTACTTACTTTACTTTACTTACTTAGGTGATCCCTTGTTGGGCGAGTAAGATAGTCTTCCTTGATGACTATTTTTGTGGGTTTGTAGATGGCTGTGGAGCCCTATTCTTGACCCGCATCTTCTCCCACAGTGAAGGCATTGGTTTCCAGGTGGAAGGCGGTCCCGGTCAGGGTTGGCTTGACGTGCCTTCCTCCTGGCACGTTTCTCTCTTTCACCCTCCACTCGTGCCTCCTTGAATTCTGCAGCACTGCTGGCCACAGCTGACCTCCAGCTGAAGCGCTCAAGGGCCAGGGCTTCCCAGTTCTCAGTGTCTATGCCAGAGTTTTTAAGGTTGGTTTTGAGCCCATCTTTCAATCTCTTTTCCTGCCCACCAACATTCCATTTTCCATTCTTAAGTTCAGAGTAGAGCAACTGCTTTGGGAGATGGTGGTCAGGAATCCGGACAACGTGGCCGGTCCAGCGGAGTTGATGGCAGAGGACCATCGCTTCAATGCTGGTGGTCTTTGCTTCTTCCAGCACGCTGACGTTTGTCCACTTGTCTTCCCAAGATATTTGCAGGATTTTCCGGAGGCAGCGCTGATGGAATCGTTCCAAGAGTTGAATGTGATGTCTGTAGACAGTCCACGTTTCGCAGGCATAGAGCAGGGTTGGGAGGACAATAGCTTTATAGACAAGCACCTTGGTATCCCTACGGATGTCCCGGTCCTCAAACACTCTCTGCTTCATTCGGGAAAATGCTGCACTCGCAGAGCTCAGGCGGTGTTGTATTTCGGTGTCGATGTTGACTTTGGTGGAGAGGTGGCTGCCAAATATGAGCATATTTGAAAGATTTGCAGGAGACTACAGAGAAATTGTAGGAGCCCCCGGTGGCGCAGTGGGTTAAAGCACTGAGCTGCTGAGCTTGTTGATCGAAAGGTCGCAGGTTCGATTCCAGGGAGCGGCGTGAGCTTCCGCTGTCAGCTCTAGCTTCTGCCAACCTAGCAGTTCGAAAACATGCAAATGTGAGTAGATCAATAGGTACCGCTCCGGCAGGAAGGTAACAGCGTTCCATGCAGTCATGCCGGCCACATGACCTTGGAGGTGTCTACGGACAACGCTGGCTCTTCGGCTTAGAAATGGAGATGAGCACCACACCCCAGAGTCAGACATGACTGGACTTAATGTCAGGGGACTACCTTTACCTTTACCTAAAGAGAAATTGGGTATTTGTTTTGTATTTATTTAAAATAAAATAAAAACATATATTAAGCACACGAAGGAGGAGGAGGAGGAGGAGGAGGAGGAGGAGGAGGAGGAGGAGAAAAAGGAGAAGAAGAAGATTGTGGTGCCAATTCTGGGCACCACAATTCAAGAGAGATATTGACAAGCTGGAATGTGTCCAGAGGAGGGCGACTAAAATGATCAAGGGTCTGGAGAACAAGCCCTATGAGGAGCAGCTTAAGGAGCTGGGCATGTTTAGCCTGAAGAAGAGAAGGCTGAGAGGAGATATGATAGCCATGTATAAATATGTGAGAGGAAGCCGCAGGGAGGAGGGAGCAAGCTTGTTTTCTGCTTCCCTGGAGACTAGGACGCAATGGAACAATGGCTTCAAACTACAAGAAAGGAAATTCCATCTGAACATAAGGAAGAACTTCCTGACTGTGAGAGCCGTTCAGCAGTGGAACTCTCTGCCCCAGAGTGTGGTGGAGGCTCCTTCTTTGGAAGCTTTTAAACAGAGACCGAATGGCCATCTTTCAGGGGTGATTTGAATGCAATATTCCTGCTTCTTGGCAGGGGGTTGGACTGGATGGCCCAGGAGGTCTCTTCCAACTCTTTGATTCTATGATTCTATGAAGAAGAAGAAGGAGGAGGAGGAAAGGAAGGAAGGAAGGAAGGAAGGAAGGAAGGAAGGAAGGAAGGAAGGAAGGCCACCTGACTTGGATCTGCGCACAACATTCGAAAATACATCACACAGTCCTAGACACTTGGGAAGTGTTCGATTTGTGATTTCGTGATATGAAATCCAGCATATAGATCTCGTTTGCTGTGACATACTGTGCTTTTGTGTCAGTAAATAATAATAATAATAATAATAATAATAATAATAATAATAATAATGTGAAAACTGTGGTCAGCAAAGAATACATTCAAAAAGTCAGAAAAATTCTCAAAAGCAAGCTCAATGGAGGCAAGACCATCAAGGCCATAAACACCTGGGCCATACCTGTCATAAGGCATCATAAACTGGACGCAGGCAGAGCTAGACAATTTGGACAGAAAAACAAGAAAACTCATGACCTTTCATAATTCACTACATCCTTGCTCTATCTGCCTAGAAGGTCTGGTGGCAGTGGACTTTTACAAGTCAAACAAGCAGTCGAAGAAGAAAAACATGCCCTGGCAGAATATGTCAAGGAAAGCCAAGAACCTGCTTTAATTGAAGTCAATAATCAGAAACTTCTCAAAGCACAGCAGACAAAGAGTCAGTACAAGAAAACTGCACTCCAAACCAGAGCTGACAGGTGGCACAACAAAGCATTGCATGGGCAGTTCCTTGACAAAATTGAAGGAAAAGTTGACAAGGAGAAGATCTGGTTATGGCTCACAAATGGAACCCTGAAGAAGGAGACAGAAGAAGGCCTGATTCTTGCAGCCCAGGAACAAGCCATCAGAACCAATGCAATTAAGGCCAGGATCGAAAAATCAGCTGGTGCCCCAAAATGCAGACTGTGCAAGAAAGTTGATTAAACCATGGATCATCTCCTCAGCTGTTGCAAGAAAATCACACAGACGGACTACAAACAAAGGCACAACTCTGTGGCCCAGATGATTCACTGGAACTTATGTCACAAGTACCATCTGCCAGCAGCAAAGAATTGGTGGGATCATAAACCTGCAAAGATCATGGAAAATGAACATGCAAAAATACTGTGGGACTTTTGAATCCAGACTGACAAAGTTTTGGAACACAATACACCAGACATCATGATTGTGGAAAAGCAAAAAGTCTGGATTATTGATGTCGCCATACTGGGTGACAGTTGCATTGAGGAAAAACAACAGGAAAAACTCAGCCATTACCAGGACCTCAAAATCGAACTGAAAAGGCTCTGGCATAAACCAGTACAGGTAGTCCCAGTGGTCATTGGCGCACTGGGTAACATGCCAAAAGATCTCAGCCGGCATTTGGAAACAATAAACATCGACAAAATCACAATCTGTCAACTGCAAAAGGCCACCTTACTTGGATCTGCGCGCATCATTCGAATATACATCACACAGTCCTAGAAGCTTGGAAAGTGTTTGACTTGTGATTTTGTGATATGAAATCCAGCATATAGATCTCGTTTGCTGTGACATACTGTGCTTTTGTGTCATTAAAATGATGATGATGATGATAATGATGATGATGATGTAAAGGTTTCCCCTCGACATTAAGTCTAGTTGTATCTGACTCTGGGGGGTAGTGCTCATCTCCCTTTCTAAGCTGAAGAGCCGGCGTTGTCCATAGACATATGACATATGTAGACATATGTAGACATATGACAAGGTCATATGGCCTTGTCATATGTCATAATGTAGACATATGACAAGGTCATATGACCAGCATGATGAAAAGGCAAAAAGAAACTCTAAGCAGTCTTGCCAACCACACAACCAGGAGGTAACAACACAGGCTCCTCGGCTTGAAAATGGAGAAGAACACCTCCGTCAGAGCCAGAAATGAGCACCACTTCCAGAAGCCAGAAATGAAAAAGGAGAAGTCTTTGCCTTGTCTGTGTTTCTGTGTCTCATTGTATGTGACTGTAAGGCATTGAATGTTTGCCTATTTATTTATTTACAGTATTTATATTCCACCATTCTCACCCCATAGGGGACTCAGGGCGGTTCACAATTCACATATACATGGCAAACATTCAATGCCATAGACACACAACATAAACTGGGATTGTGGTGCAGCAGGCTGAGTGTCAGCTGCATTAAGATCACTCCGACCAAAAGGTCATGAGTTCGAAGCCAGCCCAAGTTGGAGTGGGTTTCCAACCAATTATGTGTAGCCTGTTGTCGACCTTTGCAACCCGAAAGGCAGTTGCATCTGTCAAGTAGGAAAATAAGGTACCACCTTAAAGTGTGGGGAGGCTAAATTAACTGATTTATGAGGCCATAAAGAAGACTCCAGCAAAAGCATTCCAGTGGGGAAGCATGCGGGGAATGCGGAAGTGCTTCATCAGCATCACAGATGGACGATGAAAGCGACAGCTCCCCGGTGGCCAGAAAAAGTTAAATATCCTCTGTCTATGTCTGTATATGTTTGTATGTCAAAATTGGCATTGAATGTTTGCCATATATGTATACACTGTTATCCGCCCTGAGTCCCCTGCGGAGTGAGAAGGACGGAATATAAAAGCTGTAAATAAATAATAAATAAACAGACAGACACACTGAGGCTATTTAACTTTCCAGCTTCATAAGGGTATGCTTCAAATTCCGGCCACCAGGGAGTTGTCGCTTCACCATCTACTTATGACACCGCTGGAGTACTTCTTCATTCTTTTGCATGCTGCTGGAGAGTTTTATGGCATAATACATTAGTTAAATTAGCCTCCCCGAATAAGTGTTATCTAAATTTCCTACTTGACAGATGCAACTGTCTTTCAGGCTGCAAAGGTGAACAGCAAGCTAGAAAAATGGTTGGGAGCTTACTCCGACCTGGGCTGGCTTCGAACTCCTGACCTTTGGGTCAGTAGTGGTTTTAATACAGCTGACTCCCAACTAGCTGTGCCACAATCAAGCCTATGTCTGCAGTAAATGCTGTAATCCACTCTTGAGTCCCCTAGGCAAGAACGGCGGAATATAACTAAAGTGTATTATTATTATTATTATTATTATTATTATTATAAATTTTTATTAAGTTTTATAGAATAACAGCAAAAGTGGGGGAATAATGTGAGAAGATAGGAAAGTAGGAAAATTACAAAAATCATACACTTGTGAGGAAAAAAAAGAAAAAAGAAAAAAATCAAATCATATTGAGAAAAAAAAAAGAAAAAAACAAAAAACAAAAACAAAAACACACCAAGCGTCCAAAAAAAAGGGAAGACTTCCTTCTGATTCCGGTCGTATTGAAAACTTTCATTTTATCTGTTATATAAAAAAAGATTTTAAAAAAATCTGTTTTGTATCCTCCTACAAACTTCAGTCCCCATTATAGTTCTTTATATCTTGTGTCTATATAATCATCAATTATTGACCAATTTGTCTCTTTAATCATATTGCCTGTATTCTTTTTTAATAAAAACGTTAATTTGTCCATATCCTTAATTTCATTTATTTTGTTTGCCCAGTGGAGTTTTTCTGGTATTTCTTTCTGCTTCCAAATTTTAGCAAAGACAATTCTGGCGGCTGTCGTCAGATATGTAAACAAAATATCTTCATTCGCATCTAGTTTTATGTCATTATCTACAATTCCCAGTAAATAATATTCAGGTTTTCTTGGAAATTTCTTATTAAATATGAGTTGCATTTCTTCGTGTATATCTTTCCAGTATTTCTGAGATTCTGTACAGCTCCACCATAAGTGAAAAAACGTCCCATCATGTTCGTCACATTTCCAACAAACTTTGGATACATTCTTATACATACAGTTTAACTTTACCGGGGTCATGTACCACCTATGAAACATTTTCATCCAGTTTTCCTTTAAATCCGTTGCATAGGTGTACTTAAGTTTTTTCTTCCACATTATTTCCCAGTCACACATAGCTACCGGTCTTTTAAAGTTTTCTGCCCATTTTATCATACAGCTTTTTATTGTTTCAGTCTCCGTAGACCATTCTAGTAATTTATCATACAACTTTGTTATGCATTTCGTTTCTGTTTTTAGGAAATTATCCCAGAACACTTCTTTGATTTGAAAACCCTGTTTTATGTCCTGGTTATATTGTTCCTTTATTTGTAAGTAGTGTAACCATATTATTTTTGGGAAGCTCAGGTTTACTTCTGCTTGGGATTTTAATTCAGTTGAACCATTCTTTAGAAGTTCTTTATAGGTAGGCCAGGTTGTCCATCCCAATAATCTCCTCTGTTTGGCTTCCATTGGAGAAATCCAAAGGGGGATTTTAGAATAAAAATGCTTTTTATATCTGTCCCAAATTCTGATTAGTGATGAGCGAATGAAATGATTCCCAAAATTTCTTTCCTCCTGTTCTCTTCCATACCAAATGTAGGCATGCCATCCTACGCGTAGGTCATGGCCTTCTAATGTGAGGAGATTCTCTCTTTTCAGTGCCATCCAGTCCTTTAACCAGATTAGTGCACATGCTTCATGATAAAGTTTAAAATTGGGAAAACCAAACACTCCTCTTATTTTTTTATCCGTTAAAACTTGATATTTTATTCTTGGTTTTTTTCCTTTCCAAATAAATTTCATAAGGTCTCTTGTCCATTCGTTAAATTTCTTAATATTCCTAATTATTGGTATATTTTGGAATTATTGGTATTATTATTATTATTAATAATAATAATAACAACACAAAAAACTTCAACTTAATTCTGTATACTGTCACATTAAGATTGTTTTCAGCTATGGCAGGTCTATACAATTAATGGCCCTTGTGGAAGAAGGAGTTTGGAAGCTACGCATAAGCCAAATAAATATCTTTTCCAAGTTTCTTTATTTTGAGTCAAAATGCAGAGTAAAATAAACAGATGTCATTACAAAATTTGCTTGATTATTGCTTTGTACAAAATTCAGAATTAAAGCCAGGGCCAATGAAAATGTTAATACATCAGAAAAGCATAGCACATGTTATATCCCTAACATAATTCGGAAAGAATTAAAATAGTGTGAGCCAGAGTTGCAAAAGTAGTTCTTATCAACAACAATGAAGAGTTTGGAAAGCTCTTAATTTATTTAAGCTGTGGTTCTTTGTGGAACATTAACATGGTTGAGGAATGTACATATGGAGTCAGTGTTCTCATTTTTCCCCTTTGTAGATCTACTTTGGCGATGTGTTTACTAAATCACTTCATAAATTGGGGATCCTTTGCTTTGCCATCTACCGCTTGAAAGGAGAACCCAATCCATTTGATCTCAGGAAAGTATATTTTGTTTTATTTACGGATTGCATTGACCTTCCCCTATTCTCCTATATTGGGACCCAATAGTACAACTGAAACTTGTAGATACAAAGCCATTTGACTAATTCAGTTTATCACAAAAACATTGGCATCCATTTGGAACAACATTGAACCAAATTATACAGCTTTGTTTTTATTTAAAGGGTATCAATAATGTCAGGAAACAAAGGAGCTATGAATATGAACAAGCTTCTTTTGGTCCACCTTCTTTTGGACCACCTTGTTTAGCATATAATGGCCTGGCAGTGCCTGGAGCAAACTTTTGTTGAGAGGTGATTAGATGTCCTTGATTAGATATCCACCATGTCAGACTACACAGAAAAGCCATTGAAATCCACAAGCATGTGGACAATTTCAACAAAAAGGAGGAAACCATGAAAATGAACAAAATCTGGCTACCAGTATTAAAAAAAAAAACTCTAAAATTACCACAGCACAACAACATAGAGGAAACAAGCAAGTACATCTAATCACCTCTCAACAAAAGATTGCCTCAGGCACTGCCAGGCCATCAAATTCTAACCAAGATGGTCAGTTGAAACATTCACACCTAGCTCCAGCAGACAAGAGTCCTTTGTCCCACCCTGGTCATTCCACAGATATATAAACCCACTTTCCAAGTTCCAACAGACCTCACTACCTCTGAGGATGCTTGCCATAGATGCAGGCGAAACATCAGGAGAGAATGCCTCTAGACCATGGCCATATTGCCCGAAAAAACCTACAACAACCCTATTATTATTGTTATTATTATTATTATTATTATTATTATTATTATTATATCCCGCCTCCATCTTCCCTAAATGACTCAGGCCATCTTACATGGGTACAAACCCAAACAGCATAATAAAATAAAATAGCATATTAAAATATATAATGGCAGCATAAAACAAAATAAAATGACAATATTATAACAAATATAAGAGGAAAACATCAACCAAGAACAAATGAGTTCTATGGTAAGAAAGAGTTTCTGCGTACGGGTGGGAGGACTGGTGGAGTTTGGCCCAATTCTATCATTGGTGGGGTTCAGAATGCTCTTTTATTGAAGGTGAACTATAAATCCCAGCAACTACAACTCTCAAATGTCAAGTCTATTTTCATCAAACTCCACCAGTTTTTGCATTTGGTATATTGAGTATTTGAGCTAAGTTTGGTCCAGATCCATCAGTGCTCTCTGGATATCCACAGTGTTCATTGGATGTAGGTAAACTACAACTCCAAAACTCAAGATCACCAAATCCTTCCCGTATTTTCTGTTGGTCACGGGAGTTCTGTGTGCCAACTTTGGTACAATTCTATCATTGGTAAAGTTCAGAATGCTCTTTGATTGTTGGTTAACTAAATCTCAGCAACTACAAATCCCAAATAACAAGATCAACCCCCCCCCCCCAACCCCACCATTATTCAAATTCGGGTGTATTGGGTATTTGTGTCAAATTTGATCTAGTGACTGAAAATACATCATGAATATTGGATATTTACATTATAACTCATAACAGTAGCAAAATTACAGTTGTGAAGTAGCAACGAAAATAATCTTATGGCTGGGGGTCAACACAACATGAGGAACGGTATTAAGGGGTCGCAGCACCAGGAAGGTTGAGAACCACTGACCTAAGATATGGCAGCGCAGACACTTGGACCTTTTCCTATGTCGAACTCTTTGCAGTTGTCATTGCAGGGATGCCCCTTCTTATTCATCCCAAGTTTCTTTGCTAGTTGTTATTGGAGGGTGTATTTGTTGTTGGATTTTAACGTACTTTGGCAATAGGGGGTCATCAGTCGCTGAAATGTGTACGAGAGGCAAAATTGCCCCCATATTAAGTGAAGGTACCCAGTCATACTGTGAAGAAACTTGTCCACTAGAAATTTCTGGATCAAACAATTCCATCATCATTCCATTTTCTATCATTATCATTGTTGTCTTGTCCTCAGTGCTCAATTTTTGACATACCCCATACCCAAGAGTTTAAGAACGCTCTTTTGAATGGTTATTATTATTATTATTATTATTATTATTATTATTATTGTATTGTCGAAGGCTTTCATGGCTGGAATCACTAGGTTCTTGTGGGTTTTTTTCGGGCTATATGGCCATGTTCTAGAGCAGTGGTTCTCAACCTGGGGTCCCCAGATGTTTTTGGCCTACAACTCCCAGAAATCCCAGCCAGTTTAACAGCTGTTAGGATTTCTGGGAGTTGTAGGCAAAAAACATCTGGGGACCCCAGGTTGAGAACCACTGTTCTAAAGGCATTTCTCCTGACGTTTTGCCTGCATCTATGGCAAGCATCCTCAGAGGTAATGAGGTCTGTTGGAATTAGGACAATGGGTTTATATCTGTGGAATGGCTGGGGTGGGGCAAAGAGCTCTTCTCTGCTGGAACTAGGTGTGAATGTTTCAACTGACCACCTTCATTAGCATTTGAAGACCTACCTGAGCCTAGGAAAATCTTTTGTTGAGAGGTGTTAAGATGTGCCTGGTTGTTTCCTCTCTGTTGTTTGCTGTTGTAATTTTAGAGTTTTTTTAATACTGGTAGCCAGATTTTGTTCATTTTCATGGTCTCTTCCTTTCTGTTATAATTCTCCACATGCTTGTGGATTTCAGTGCCTTTTCTGTGTAGTCTGACATGGTGGTTGTTGGTGTGGTCCAGCATTTCTGTGTTCTCAAATAATATGCTGTGTCCAGGCTGGTTCATCAGGTGCTCTGCAATGGCTGACTTCTCTGGTTGAAGTAGTCTGCAGTGCCTTTCATGTTCCTTGATTCGTGTTTGGGTAATGCTGCGTTTGGTGGTCCCTATGTAGACTTCTTGTTCACAGCTGCATGGTATACGGTAGACTCCTGCAGAGGTGAGAGGATCCCTCTTGTCCTTTGCTGAACGTAGCATTTGTTGGATTTTCTTGGTGGGTTTGTAGATTGTTTGTATGTTGTGTTTCCTCATCAGCTTCCCTATGCGGTCAGTGAGTATATTGAGTATTTGAGCTAAGTTTGGTCCAGATCCATCAGTGCTCTCTGGATGTCCACAGTGCTCATTGGATGTAGGCAAACTACAACTCCAAAACTCAAGGTCAATGCCCACCAAATCCTTCCTGTATTTTCTGTTGGTCACGGGAGTTCTGTGTGCCAAGTTTGGTGCAATTCTATCATTGGTAAAGTTCAGAATGCTCTTTGATTGTTGGTTAACTATAAATCCCAGCAACTGCAACTCCCAAATAACAAGATCAACCCCCCCCCCCAACCCCACCATTATTCAAATCCGGGTGTATTGGGTATTTGTATATATGGCAAGAACACTTTTCCTCTGGGTGAATATTATTATTATTATTATTATTATTATTATTATTATTATTATTATCTTTATTTGTATCCCGAAGGACTCGATGCGGCTTACAAAGGCCAAGACCTCAAAACGTAGCATAAACAATACACAACTGAAAACAACGGAAAAGATATTAGATATTGGTATTTTGATACTTCTGCTCGGTTTCTCCCAAACAGGCTTGCAATTATTCAGCCACCCATTGATTTAGAGATGTCGGGTAGTGATCAGCTCTTTTGTCTGGTCCCATTCAACGTTGTAGCAACTGATCTGACAATTGTGCTAAAGAATATTAAACCAGCCAAACAAAAAGAAAGAGCGCTGTCAAAGGTTAATGAAGGAGTCATTTTGGCATAAAGAAAGCCATCATCTCACTAGAAATAAAGGTTTTATTCTCTGTTTGGTGTGTGCAACCTATTTTCTTTTCATACTCTAGGACAGGGGTCCTCAAACTACAGCCCGCGGGCCACACGAGGCCCGCTGAGGGCATTTATCCGGCCCACCAAAGAGGAAGCCTCCTTCTCAGTGGAATCATTCTTGGCTCTGCTAACACAGATATCTTTTCATTCTTTCTGTCTCCTTCTCTCCCCCCCCCCCCTCTTTCTTCCCATTTCAGTCTCTCCCCCTTTCTCCTCTTTTTCTTTCTCTTTCTCCCTCCTCCTTTCTTCCTTCTCTCTTTCTCCCTCTTTTTTCCTCTCCCTTTTCTTCTTCTTTTTCTTCTTTTCATATCCCTTTCTTCTTCTTCCTTGGAGGAGGTGGAGGTGGTGGTGGGTCTGGAGTGCTGCGGCTGCTACCTGGAAGAGCGGAAGCAAGAGAATTCCTCACCGCCACTCCTCCAGAAAAGACACAGAGCTGTGCAGCCAATAGGCAGCCCCAAAGCCTTCCCTCGCTATCCAGCCCTCCACCTGTACCTCGGCACAGGGCTCAAGGTGGCTAGGAGCCCCTGCAAAGCTCCCCCCCCCCAAGTTAAACAGGAAGGGGAGAGTGGGGGCGGAAGAAGTGCCAGCATCCTGGAGGAAAGACCTGGGGTTACTTTTCTTCCCCTCTTTCTCCTCTGCTTCTCTTTGGCAAATCCAGGCTCCTGCTGTGAAAACAGCCATTAGGTAGGCTGTTAGGAATTGTGGGAACTGAAGTCCAAAGCACAAGGAGGGCCCAAGTTGGCCCATGCCTGCTTTGAAGAATACCAATATTATTTAATTCTCTTGTAATGTTTCATATACTCTGTTGTACTTATATATTATTATATTTGCATATTTATTTATTTCAAAGTTTTCTATACCGAGCTTCTCACCTCTTAGAGGGACTCAGCCCGGTTTACAACCATAGAAACATACAATCAGTAAAATATCATAGTTCATAATTACAATAACACATTTAAAATAACAACTATATTTAAAACTACGGTGGTCAGTCATCATATTAAAAACAAGTATACCTCATCTTCCATCCACAATCCTAGGATGCTGTCTCATTCATCGAAAGCCTGTCTCCACAACCATGTCTTCACCCATTTCCTGAATGTCAGGATAGATGGGAGAGAGTTCCAGAGTCGCGGGGCCACCACCGAGAAAGCCCTGTCCCTCGTCCTCACCAGGCGCGCTTGTGAGGCCGGTGGGACCGAGAGCAGGGCCTCTCCAGACGATCTTAGTAATCTTGATGGTACGTAGTTGATATATGTTGTAAACTGACCTGAGTCCCTCATTGAGGTGAGAAGGCCGGTATAGAAAACTTCCAAATAAATAAATATATCTGTAGATTTGAAATTGTGTTGAAATGTAAGCTGCTTTGGCCCCTTCCACACAACTGTATAAAATCCACACTGAACTAGTTTATATGGCAGTGTGGACTCTGATAATGCTTGTGCGGGAAGGTAATGGTGTGCCATGCAGTCATGCTGGCCACATGACCTTAGAGGTGTCTATGGACAACACAGGCTCTTCGGCTTAGCAATGGCGATGAGCACCACCCCCTAGAGTCAGACATGACTAGACTTAATGTCAAGGGGAAACTTTTACTGATAACACTCCAGGCCAAAACCTCGAACCAGCTGAGCAAGTGGTTGCATATAGATGTTAAACAACAGAGGGGAGAGAATGGACCCCTGAGGAACCCCACAAGAGAGAGGGGACCTCTCGGAGACCAGGCCTCCCCTCTCCACTTGCTGTCCACGGTTGTGAAGAAAGGAGGACAGCCAATTTAAAGCTGTCCCCCTGACTCCAACAGCAGCAAGGCGGTGGGTCAAAAGATTGTGGTTGCCTGTGTCAAATGTTGCTGTGATCACAATCTTTTATGAAGATCCATCTGTGATCTTCTTGTTTTCAGTATTGTACAGATTCTTAGAGATGATTGAATATTCTAAAGTACATCCTCTTGATATATTGTGAGTACATGTCAATACAATCCCTTTAGGGTTGTTTAATATATCTCCCAGATGAGCAGACTTTTTAGGGCTGTGTATTGCACTCATTTGTAAATACTAGGCCTGGGTAACAACGAAAAATTTGTTTCTAAAATCGATTTGTAATTGGGGTTTTTTTTTGTTTCGATATTTAAAATAATTACAAAATTTTCCAAAAAACAGTTCGGTATTTACGAAATTTCGTAAATATTTACAAAACATTTTGTAAAGATGGCGCCCTTTTTTTTCCAATATTTTTTCAATATTTTTTAAATTTAATTATTAATTTAGTAGAATAGGGAGGAGAAATTAAAATTATTATTAAGGAGGGAAGGCAGGCACTCACTCTGGCGGGCCCTCTCGCTCGCCGCTCGCTTGCCCCTCTCGCTCGCCCTCTCGCTCGCTTGCTCAGCCGGCGCCGAGAGAGGAGAGCTCCCAGCAAGCATCGGCAGGCGGCCATCTTACGTATTTCCGAAATGGACGGAAATACAAAATTTTTTGGCGCCTGCCGTTTCGATATTTAAAAACACTTCCAGGTTAAAAAAAAAGTTTTGTAATCGTTTCGTAATTCAAAAATTAACGAATTTTTTAACGAATTACGAATTAACGAAACGAATTGACCAGCCCTAGTAAATACCTATTCTTATACTATATTATGCAACTATAAAGAAGAGTGAGAGTGTACAATGGCCTCTGAGTACAAGAAGTGTATTTATTATTGATTATTAAATAATCTCAGAAGTCATTTGCTCTACCTCAGCAATCAATGGAAGCACTCACTTCTGATTCCACTTCAGATAATGTATTGCCATCATTATTACTGTCAAATTAAGTGATCCCAATATGAATAAAGGCCACCACAACTGCTTGTATCCCACTATTTCACTGTTGCTTCTAGTGATGGCCTCCATAGGTCTTAAATCTCCACTACCATTTGGGACAATTCTCATCATTATCAATAATAATACTTTATTTATATTCCGTCCTGTCTCCCTGAAGGGACTCAGGGCGGATTCCAGCATACGCAAACAAAAAGGCAAACATCCAATGCCTATCAACTCTTGATCTGCCTCACATTTTACTTACTTACTTACTTACTTACTTACTTACTTAGGCGATCCCTCATTGTCTGAGTAAGATTGTCCTCCAAGTTCAGTGTCCTGGCAGTGAGTATGTAGGTGACTATGGAGCCCAATTCTTGACCTGCATCTTCTCCCACAGTGAGGGCGTCAGTATCCAGGTGGAAGGCGGTCCCAGTCGGGATTGGCTTGATGTGCCTTCCTCTTGGAACATTTCTCTCTTGTGCCCTCCATTTGTGCCTCTTCAAATTCTACAGCACTGCTGGTCACAGCTGACCTCCTGCTGGAGCGCTCATGGGCCAGGGCTTCCCAGTTCTCGGTGTCTATACTCTAAGGTTGGCTTTGAGCCCATCTTTAAATCTCTTTTCCTGCCCACCAACATTCTGTTTTCCATTCTTGAGTTCGGAGTAGAGCAACTGCTTTGTCAAAGATCCACCAAGAGGAAAAGTGTTCTTGCCATATATCAAGTGAACCACTGACCGCATAGGGAAGCAGTTGAGGAAACACAGCATACAAACTATCCACAGACCCACCAAGAAAATCCAACAAATGCTACGTTCAGCAAAGGACAAGAGGAATCCTCTCACCTCTGCAGGAGTCTACCGTATTCCATGCAGCTGTGGACAAGTCTACATAGGGATCACCAAACGCAGCATTGCCCAAACACGAATCAAGGAACATGAAAGGCACTGTAGACTACTTCAACCTGAGAAGTCAGCCATAGCAGAGCACCCGATGAACCAACCTGGACACAGCATATTATTTGAGAACACAGAAATGCTGGACCACTCTCACAACCACCATGTCAGACTACACAGAGAAGCCATTGAAATCCACAAGCATGTGGACAATTTCAACAGAAAGGAGGAAAACATGAAAATGAACCAAATCTGGCTACCAGTATTAAAAAGCTCTAAAATTACAACAGCAAAACAACAGAGAGGAAACAATCAAGGACATCAAATCACATCTCAACAAAAGATTGCCCCAGGAACTGTCAGACCATCAAATGCTAATCAAGGTGGTCAGTTGAAACATTCACACCTAGCTCCAACAGACAAGAGTTATTTGTCCCATCCTGGTCATTCCACAGACATATAAACCCATTTTCCTAGTCCCAATAGACCTCACTACCTCTGAGGATGCTTGCCACAGATGCAGGCAAAATGTCAGGAGAGAATGCCTTTAGAACATGGCCATTTAGCCTGAAAAAACCTACAACAACCCAGTGAAAGCCTTCGACAATACATTGTGTATTTATGGTTTTATATTGTTGTTGCTGCAAAGCTGGGGTGAAAATTGCTGGAAGAAACATTAACAACCTCAGATATGCAGATGACACCACTCTGATGGCCGAAAGCGAGGAGGAGCGGAGGAGCTTTCTAATCAAGGTGAAAGAAGAAAGCGCAAAAGCTGGGTTGCAGCTAAATATCAAAAGAACCAAGATTATGGCAACAAGAATGATTGACAACTGGAAAATAGGGGGAGAAAATGTGGAGGCCATGACAAACTTTGTATTTCTAGGCGCAAAGATGACTGCAGATGCAGACTGTGGCCAGGAAATCAGAAGACGCTTCCTTTTTGGGAGGAGAGCAATGTCCAGTCTCGATAAAATCGTAAAGAGTAGAGACATCAGACTGGCAACAAAGATCCATTGCCTAGTCAAAGCCATGGTATTCCCTGTAGTCACCTACGGATGTGAGAGCTGGACCTTCGGGAAGGCTGAGCGAAGGAAGATCGATGCTTTTGAGCTGTGGTGTTGGAGGAAAGTTCTGAGAGTGCCTTGGACTGCGAGAAGATCCAACCAGTCCATCCTCCAGGAAATAAAGCCCGACTGCTCACTGGAGGGAAGGAGACGAGAGACAAAGTTGAAGTCCTTTGGCCACATCATGAGGAGACAGCAAAGCCTAGAGAAGACAATGATGCTGGGGAAAGTGGAAGGTAAAAGGAAGAGGGGCCAACCAAGGGCAAGAAGAATGGATGGCATCCTTGAAGTGACTGGACTGACCTTGAAGGAGCTGGGGGTGGTGACGGCCGACAGAGAGCTTTGGCCTGGGCTAGTCCATGAGGTCACAAATAGTCAGAGACGACTGAACAAATGAACAACAAGGGGCAATGCAAACCAAGCTCCTGGAAGACGGAACAAATAAATACATATATTCAAAGGATGGCATGAGAATCCTGGTGGGATTCAAAGAAACAAGGTTAAATCCACACTGAGCATTTTTCGCATCCTAATCAAGCCTTCGAGGAAGGGTGAAATCTTTTCCTGAGACCAAAAGGAAGAAATCATATGCTTGTCTCTTAAATACCAACTCTGGCCTTGTACAAAAACTGATTGAGAATAAAAAGAAAGGAGGGCTGGTTTCCCCTGCTTCCCCTAACATTAATTAGGTTTGAAAGACTGCAGTTTGAGTCCAGCCACCACATACTGAGAAGAAAGGAACCCAAGCAGCTGAGGCAGAGTTCAGACTAAACTAACTGCAAACTCCCAGGAGATGTCCCAAGGTAAATCTGATAGTCCCTGTCATTTATAATCATTATCAGACAACGAAACTCACTGCGTTTTTACTGAGGAGCCAATTAAGCGATCCCTGAGGCTGGAGACAAAGGTCTGCACTTCCTTCATGCTTTTAAAGCAAATTCTCTATGCTTTACTTCAAATAAATACCAGAGATCTAATCATAGAACTTAATAAAGAAATTGGATATGGCAGAGGCTAAGTTGGGACAAAGGTGAGTAAGGGAAGCGCCCTTGTTCTTCAATAGGCCAATGGCTCAAATATCTAGTGTGACTGCAAAGTGACAGATCACAACCCCATTTCTCAGGGTCTCATGCCGAACCATCCCTGGCTTGCAAATGAGACTGGCTCTGTGCTATAGGATTAATGCAGTTTGACACTGATTTAACTGCTGTGGTTGAGTGCTATAGTATCCTGGGATTTGTAGTTTGACAAGGAACCAGTACTCTTCAGCAGAAAAGGATAAAAACCTTGCAAAACCACAACTCCTTCCTGGATGGCACCATCAGTAAGCCATAACGATGTGTTATACAAGGGTTGAATGAAAAGTAATACCTCCATTGGGTTTTTGTAGGTTTTTCTGGGCTATATGGCCATGCTCTAGGGGCATTTTCTCCTGATGTTTCGCCTGCATCTATGGCAAGCATCCATATAGTACTACACAATATCCCAGAATACTTGTAAGATATCAGCACAAACACAAAACAATCTATGTGAAATGTCAAAGTGTATTATCATAAGAGCATACAGTATTCCATTTACCAAAATCCCCAGAACATAGTTCAATTCAGTGGTACACAGACATCAAAAGGAGCAGCCGCTCTCAAACATAACAGTTCTAGGTCTGGATAAGGATTCCACTGTATATAGGCTTCAGGGATACATTCAATAAGAAAAGTCATATAAACAAAGTAAGTATTGAGTCACAAGGCTTATTGTCTTCAGTTTACATATAGCCTCATGACTCAATACTTCATTTCGCATAGATTGTTTTGTGTTTGAAGCATCCATATAGCCCAGAAAAATCTACAACAACCCAGTGATTCCGTCCATGAAAACCTTTGACAATAGCTCCACCTTCGTAACTCCTCAACAGATGGGAGTACTGGTATGTGGCAGGTACTGGCTTGATTCAGTAGACTCTCCTCTACAGTTCCATTTTGGCAGGAAGCCTTAGCATTGAATGGTTGTGTTGTTAAAGTCGGTCAATGCGACTTAAGCAACGTGCAGTCATTAAATTCTTGACAGCAGAAGGTGTCACCCAAAAGGAGATTCATCAGAGAATGCAAGCTGTTTATGGTGATTGTGTTGATGGGAGTACTGTGCATCGTTGGGCAAGTAAGTTTAAAGATGTTGAGGTGGGAACATCTGACTTGCATGACAAACAAAGAGTTGGCTGTCCTGTGACAGCAACCACCGAGTTTCACAAGCAAAAGGTCGACAGATTGATTCAGGACAATCGTCGTATCAGAGAGAAATTTCAAGCATAACCAGCATTTCTCAAAAATGTGTGGGTCACATTATTGCTTTGCTTGGCTATTGGAAAATCTATGCAGGATGCTGATGCCTGAAATGAAAGTGCACAGACTTCTTCTATGATGGCTTCAGAAAACTTGTTCATCGTTGGCAGAACTGTATCCAATTGTCTGGTGATTATGTGGAAAAGTGAATAGTAGTAGTTAAAAAAACACATTCTAAGGATTACTTCTGCGTTTGATTTATTAAAATATTCCCATCCAAACCCAAGTAACAAAGGGGGAGGCATTACTTTTCATTCAACCCTTGTAATCAGTGAAGTAACTCATTCTTTTGAAAAGCAAGATTTCCCCAATTCGGATTCATGATAAGCAATGTGAAGGAGGCACTGTGGTTCAAAAAAACCAATGTTTTTTGACATCTAGCATGGAACCGCATATATCAAGGTGATGCAGGAGTATCTGATTGAAGACCAGTTGTCCATGGAATGAGTTTGGGTGGCATAGGAAAAATCTCCTGTAGACCTAAGGCTTTGGTAAATTTTGTGGTACTTGCAACTTGGTCAGATGAGACATATGTATTGTCAAAGGCTTTCATGACCAGAATTACTGAGTTGGTGTGAATGTTTCAATAATTCAATATCCTCAGTGTCCAAGTTGGTCTATAGAGGGAGATGCGGTTTGTCAAATAGTCTGGAACTTATTGTACCGCAGAGCTTCTCCCTGGAGAAGCGTGCCAAGAGGAAGGCGCATCAAGCCAATCCCGACTGAGACCTTCTCCCTGGAGAAGCGTGCCAAGAGGAAGGCGCATCAAGCCAACCCCGACCGAGACCAATGCCCTCAGTGCGGAAGAAGATGCAGAGCAAGAATAGGGCTCCACGGCCAAATACGGACCCACAAGAAGACAATCCTCCTCGGAAAATGAGAGATCGCCTAAGTAAGTAAGTAAAGTAAGTACCACAGAGCCCTTGGTGCTTGTTCTGTTTCTAAAGGAGAGCCACATCCTTGTAAACAAAAGAGAAAGCAGCCCCTCCTTACTTACATAATGGCTGTAAAAATACAGTTGTTCCAAGTGGAGTTTTGCTTGAGACAGGTGAGAAGAGAGTGATGAAAGAAATGAGATGTAAAAGTTCTTTTGAAGAGATGCCCAACTGTAATAGATCTAATCTCTAGCCAAGGGAAAAGAACCCAATTTTACCTGTCACTCAGGGATTAGAATTTGACTGGGGGGAATTTCCAAACTCTTCAGACAAGGTGGGTGGCTTGCCTGTTTCTTTTTTTCCTGGGATGTGCTTGGCTTGGTTTCTTTAGTGATCCAAACACCAAAGAGACGTCAATGAAAGGCATTTTCTATCCGTTTTCAGTAGGATGCTGCTGATCCATGGAAACTGTAGGGGAAAATACAGTTAATAATTGTGTTTGCTGTGAAATAGTTGACAATGAAACCTAATGCTTGAATGAAATGAAAGCATTAGATGTGTCGTCATTACAAGCTAAGAACACTGACTGTCTGACATCAGGGGCAGATTGAGGTCCTGTAGGTTCTTAAGAAGGTTTGCCACAATGCATCATGAATCCTTGATCTAATTTATTGATTGATTGATTGATTTACTGTATTTGTATACCGCCTTTCTCAGCCAATCGGCGACTCAAGGCGGTTTCCAACAAATCAGTACACATAAAAACATAATATAGATTAAAACATTAAACAGTATAAAACCCCCTTAAGAACAATAAAAACATAATTAGCGTCTCATTATTATCAAGCATTGTCCAGTTCCATTGTCAAATCATTCGATTTCCTATATTAGCTACTCTGCATTTGTAAACGCTTGCTCAAACAGCCATGTTTTAACTTGCCTCCGAAATGTTAAGAGGGAGGGGGCAGATCTGATCTCCTTAGGCAGGGTGTTCCATAGCCGAGGGGCCACCACTGAGAAGGCCCTGTCTCTCGTCCCCGCCAAATGTACTTGTGACGAAGGTGGGGCCGAGAGCAGGGCCTCCCCAGATGGTTTTTAAGGCCCAGCTTCTCCCATCCTAGCAGTTCGAAAACATGCAAATGTGAGTAGATCAATAGGTACCGCTCCGGCAGGAAGGTAACGGCGCTCCATGCAGTAATGCTAGCCGCCAGACCTTGGAGGTGTCTATGGACAACGCCGGCTCTTCGGCTTAGAAATGGAGATGAGCACCAACCCCCAAGAGTTGGACACGACTGGATTTAACATCAGGGGAAAACCTTTACCTTAAGGTTAATAAAATCAAATAAGACATAGATGAAATGTGTGCCAGCAGGTTAATATACTGTTAGTCCTGCATTCCAGATTGTCCTCCCCTAAAAGTAGTTTTCCTTAATAACCATGAATGCCATTATCGTTCCTTTTAACATGCATTGCCTTGTAATTTACATGTGAATGTGTTCCTAACAAGTTGCATCCAATACAATTCTGCAGGTAGGTAGGTAGGTATGCATTTAAAATAGTAATATACAACCCTGTATCTCTCAGTTTGTAGAAAGGGGAAGTATCACATTTTCCAATTTCCTGTTCCTTTATTTGTAAATATGCTTTTACCTTGAAAGAGATGGAAAATGGAGAACATGCCTCACAAAAGGGAAATGCATTACTGGGTCAAGTCCTTTTTTTGCATAATGCTATTATTATGTGCAGGATTCATAAATAAGCATATTATGCATGTGCTATGGAGCATCAAAGCAAATGTTCTTACCTTGCTTTTTGATGCTGGAAGGGCTTAGGTTCTAAATAGGGACAAAGTACTCACACAACAGTTCAAGACAGGAAGGAAATAGAGGCTAGGATAAGAGGATGTGTAAAAGGAAAACTGTAACAAACAGTCCAGGTGTATTTTGCTTTAAGGTACTATATTATATTATATATTATTATATATATTATATTACATGTAATATTACTAATAATATTACAATATAATGGTATAGTACAATATAGTAATATTTAATACTGATATTGTACTATGCTAATAATATAATGTATTGTATGTATGTGTGTGTATAGGTGTGTGTGTATAGGTGTGTGTGTGTGTGTGTGTGTGTATATATATATATATATATATATATAGTGCTGGTACGGCTGTACCAGGAGCTCCAAATTTATTTGCTTTGTATTAAATGTTTGCTTGCAGTCCAAGGTTTCAGGGACTCTGCAGATAGATGGCTTCCTTTGGTTGCAGTCGTAGGGCAAGTCACCTGTCCATCATCGTTAAGTTTTGGTCCCGCCCCTTGCTCAGGGCAATTGGGAAGGGAGCAATTTTTTAGTTAGTCTCAGCAAGGAAAGCTAATGTACAGGACGTGTGCAAGCTTCCCCTGTACAAAAGCTTTAACCCTTAAGACTTTCCGGAGGAAAACAGTCTTAAGAACATCAAGACTTTCCGGGGGGAAACAGTCTTAAGAGTCTCCAAAGATTTCCAGGAAAACAGCCCTAAAGACCAAAGAGCTCCAGCTGGAGAACATCTAAGCCTTTACTGGTAGGTCTACTCGGTGCTTCGAGACGCAGTTCGACCCGGTAGCGGAGCCCACATCAGTAAGGTCAGCCTGGGAGAAGTTAAAAAGGGGATTTTCCATTTAAAGTAAAGAAGAAGTTATGGAAGACAGTTGCCTGTCCTTCGTGGTCAAGATTAGGAAGTCACCAGTTACATAAAGCTTGGAATCCTTTGTTTAGCTTTATTGAAGACAAGAAAAGTTTCTGTTTGATTGTTCATTAATAAAGAACTTTGTTATACTTCACAAGCCATCTAAAGATCATTTGTGTTGGAAAACCTCTGAGAACTTCTCCTTGGGCCCCCTAGCTTCCCGCTGGGCAAAGGTTGCACGTCCTGTTCTAAAGAAAATTCTTTACAGGCCCAGCGTGCGACAGAATATATATATATATATATATATATATATATATATACACACACACACACACACACACACACACACACACACACCCCTTGTAAGCCATTGTAAGGGTGAGAAGGGCAGCATATAAATGTCATAAATAAATAAATAAACAAACAAACACAATGCATTTCAATTATCTTGTATAGTACAATAATTTTACCTGTTCTCAGTCTGTTTATAACACTTGCTCATTTTGTTTCTCAATGTCATATACTGGCAAATATTTAAATTTATTATTTTATACACTTAATAAATGATATTATAAATACATTCTCAGATATTTAGGTACCATTCCATTGTTCATTATGGAGTGTTGCAGAGTTCCTGGGCACGGCTCTGTTCAACATCTTTATTAATGACTTAAATGAAGAGTTAGAAGAAATGATCATTAAGTTTGCAGAGGACACCAAATTGGGAGGGATAGTCAATACTCCAGAAGACAGGAGCAGAATTCCAAACAATCTTGACAGATTCGAGAGATGATTGGCCAAAACTAACAAAATGAAGTTCAACAGGGAGAAGTGCAACATGCTCCACTTAGGCAGAAAACATGAAATGCAAAGATACAGAATGAGGGACACCTGGCTCAACAGCAGTACATGTGAAAAAGATCTTGGCATCCTCGTGGACAAGTTAGACATGAGCCAACAATGTGATGTGGTGGTTTAAAAAATTCAATATAAGTTACACAATACAATATAAGTAAAGGTTCTTCTCTGACTTTAAGTCCAGTCGTTTCCAACTCTGAGGGCTGGTGCTGATCTCCATTTCTAAGCCAAAGAACTGGCATTATCCGTAGACACCTCCAAGGTCATGTGGCCAGCATGACTGCATGGAGCATTGTTACCTTCCCATCAGAGCGGTACCTATTGATCTACTCACATTTGCGTGTTTTTATACTGCTAGGTTGGCAGAAGCTGGGGCTAACAGCAGGAGCTCACAACGCTCCCTGGATTTATTTATTTGTCGTGTCAGGGCGACCAGTCAATTATATTACATTTCCAACACAACAAAGCAAACAAACAGACAAAATACAAAATTTGTGAGTTTGGTAGTTGATTAAATGTCCTTTGACCAGTAGCTGGCCACTTGGAGTGCCTCTGGTGTTGCTGCAAGAAGGTCCTCCATTGTGCATGTGGCAGGGTTCAGGTTGCATTGCAGCAGGTGGTCAGTGGTTTGCTCTTCTCCGCACTCGCATGTCGTGGATTTCACTTTGTAGCCCCATTTCTTAAGATTGGCTCTGCATCTTGCGGTGCCAGAGCGCAGTCTGTTCAGCGCCTTCCAAGTCGCCCAGTTTTCTGTGTGCCCAGGGGGGAGTCTCTCATTTGGTAGCAGCCATGGATTGAGGTTCTGGGTTTGAGCCTGCCACTTTTGGACTCTCGCTTGCTGAGGTGTTCCAGCAAGTGTCTCCGAAGATCTTAGAAAACTATTTCTAGATTTAAGTCATTGACGTGCTGGCTGATACCCAAACAGGGGATGAGCTGGAGATGTCTCTGCCTGGATTAGAACCTGTGACTTTTTGGTTAGCAAGTTCAGCAGCTCAGTGCTTTGACCAACTGCACCACTGGGGGCTTCACACAACAATATAAGTTACACAAAAATATCATTTGTGTACATTTATTAAAGGGTTTAGCTTTGAAAGAGTTTGGGGTATAGTTGCTGCTAACCTCCTGCTGGAGCCTCTAGTGCAGTGGTTCTCAACCTGGGGTCCCCAGATGTTTTTGGCCCAGAACTCCCAGAAATCCCAGCCAGCTTACCAGCTGTTGGGATTTTTGGGAGTTGAAGGCCAAAAACATCTGGGGACCCCAGGTTGAGAACCACTGCTCTAGTGGCTTTGATATTGCAAAACTTTGGAAAAGCAGAAAATGTTTTAAAATTAAGAAAAATCATATTTCTTGTTGAGGTCTCTTTATTGTCCATGAACTTCTGGGGAGGGTGGTGTCGTGGCTCGACTACACTATCTCAGCCATCCATGTGGATAATTTAGGAATATTTTGGATTTTGGAATTGTGAATAAGATGAGTTCAGCTTATACTTCGTAGAACATGAAATTTACAATATTGAGTCGTCACCAACCAGACGAAAACCAGCAACTCGGTTTATCAGCTTATCCATCTCTGTTGAGAGTGATTTTTCTGACAGTTGTTGGAGTTACAGAAGTGAAATAATGATGGAGTTATTAGGAGAGCAAGGGGTTATTCCGTCTTCTTCCACAATTCCCCCCTTCTCTTCATTTTAATGGCCTCCTAGTTTATAGTTTTAATAACGGCAATTATAATTTGAATTGGTCACTTCTGGGGCTTTCGGCGTAGCACAAGATAAAGCACAACCGAAGGCAGTGTGTTGCCTGTTAATGAAGCCGTACCCCCCGCCAGTCCAACACAGCAAGTGACAAGATCCTTGTACAGGGTCAATTAGCTCTCGGAGAGCCCCGGCACCTAGGGAAAGGGTTTAGAAAATGCAAAGATTTTAACATGCCTTCTGCAGAAAACATTTATCTGATGTCACCCAGCTGCTTTTCTTTGCCCACATTTTCTTCTTAACTACTCTTTAGTAATCCTCTTTAATTCTTTGTGGTTCACACATGCTAGGAAGAGAAAAATGTTTAAGTGTGTGTAGCTGCTCTGATGGACTACAAGGTTCTTCCATGGTTGGTGTTACTCAGAGGCGACCCTAGGTAATTTTCAACAGTAAGCAAACAGTATTTTGTAGGCCTGGGTAACAACGCAAAAATTTGTTTCTAAAATCGATTTGTATTTGGGTTTTTTTTTTGTTTCGATATTTAAAATAATTACAAAATTTTCCCTTAAAAAAGTTCGGTATTTACGAAATTTCGTTAATATTTACAAAACATTTTGTAAAGATGGCGCCCTTTTTTTTTCAATATTTTTTCAATATTTTTTAAATTTAATTATTAATTTAGTAGAATAGGGAGGAGAAATTATTATTAAGGAGGGAAGGCAGGCACTCACTCACTCTGGCGGGTCCTCAAGCGCTGCCGCCGAGTCGGGCCCGGCTCCTCCGAAGCTAAGGTTTCAGTGCGGAATTGGGAGAAGGGGCTCCCCAAAGGCCATCTAGTCCCGCCCTCTGCTATGGTCTCAATGCGAAATTGGGAGAAGGGCTCCCCAAAGGCCATCTAGCCCAGCCCTCCGCTAAGGTTTCAGTGCGGAATTGGGAGAACGAAGCACACCCACCGCAAAGGTGAGGAAGGAGGGACGGGCCGCCTTCCCGCTGAGGGTCGCTCGCCCTCTCACTCGCTTGCTCAGCCGGCACCTTCCCCGCCCTCTCCTCCTCCTCCTCCTCCTCCTCCTCCTCTTTCAGGCTCTGACTGGCTAAGGAGAGGAGAGAGAGGAGAGCTCCCAGCAAGCATCTAGCCATCTTACGTATTTCCGAAATGGACGGAAATACAAAAATATTTGGCGCATGCTGTTTCGATATTTAAAAACACTTCCGGGTTTAAAAATAAGTTTTGTAATCGTTTTGTAATTGCTAAAATTAACAAATATTTAACGAATTACAAAATTAACGAACGAAACCGCCCAGGCCTAGTATTTTGGTGCCTCCCACCCCCCCACCAATTTTTATTGGTACCCCTCTCCCATCTACCATCTCCCCAAGGGACTTGGTGCGGCTTACATGAGGCCGAGCCCAAACACAACAACAAAAGCAATAAAACATACATACAAGCAGTTAAAAAGCATAGACAATAAAATACACAACATTATCAAAAAAGCAACACATAATTAAAACAGTGGGAAGGCCAAATGTAGAGTTATTTATTTATTTATCGTGTCATCAGCAACCATTGTATTACAATTCTAACAGAGCAAAACAAACACAGAGATTAAAAAGAAAAAAAAGAAAAGAAAAAAAAACACACAGATTTTGTAAATTTGGTATTTGGTTAAATGTCCTTTGACCAGTATCTGGCCACTTGGAGTGCCTCTGGGGTTGCCGCAAGAAGGTCCTCCATCGTGCATGTGGCAGGGCTCAGGGTGCATTGCAGCAGGTGGTCAGTGGTTTGTTCTTCTCCGCACTCGCATGCCGAGGATTCCACCCTGTAGCCCCATTTCTTAAGATTGGCTCTGCATCTCGTGGTGCCAGAGCGCAATCTGTTCAGCGCCTTCCAAGTCGCCCAGTCTTCTGAGTGCCCAGGGGGGAGTCTCTCATGTAGAGTTAAAATTGGAAATAATGCTGGGCCATCAACGAAAGGTGCTACTAGTATTGTTGAAGGCTTTCATGGCTGGAATCACTAGGTTCTTGTGGGTTTTTTCGGGCTATAGGGCCATGTTCTATCGTCAGGAGAAATGCCTCTAGAACATGGCCCTATAGCCCGAAAAAACCCACAAGAACCTGGTGCTACTAGTGTTTGTAGAGGGCATACGAGCAGACCTAAAGACATGTAAAGTGCTTTGGAGAACAGAGTGCTATGGGATTCATTATTCCGGGAAGGCACACTGGAACAGCCATGTCTTCAAGCTCTTCCTGAAGACTGCCAGGGTTGGGGCCTGTCTGATGTCTTTAGGGAGTGAGTTCCAGAGTCGAGGGGCCACCACCGAAAAGGCCCTCTCCCTCGTCCCCACCAAACGCGCCTGCGATGCTGGTGGGATCGAGAGCAGGGCCTCTCCGGAAGATCGAAGGGATCGTGTGGGTTCGTATACAGAGATGCGATCACGTAGGTAGGCAGGTCCCAAACCGTTCAGGGCTTTATAGATAAGAACCTGAACCTTGAATTGGGTCCGGTAGATGAATGGCAGCCAGTGGAGCCCCTTGAACAGGAGAGATGACCGCTCTCTGTAAGGAGCCCCAGTTAACAACCTGGCTGCCACCCGTTGGATCATCTGAAATTTCCGGGCCGTTTTCAAGGGCAGCCCCACGTAGAGTGCATTGCAGTAATCCAGTCTAGAGGTGACTAAGGCGTGGACCACCCAACCAATCACTGATATATATGTTCTGTTCGTTGTGGGAGTTCTGTGTGCCATATTTGGTTCAATTCCATCATTGGTGGAGTTCAGAATGCTCTTTGATTTTAGGTGAACTATACATCCCAGTAACTACAACTCGCATATGTCAAGGTCTATTTTCCCCCAAGAGCGCCTCAAGAGCGCTCCTGGGCAAAATCAACTATACTGCAAATGCTTACTTTGCGTAATGGGTTGAGCCACCCCTGCTTGGGACATAGAACTCCCAGGACCAACAGAAAATACTGGAAGCGTTTGGTGGGCACTGACCTTGAGTTTTGGAGTTGTAGTTCACCTTTGTGTAATGGGTTGAGCCGCCCTGGTGTTACTTTTGGACATAATTCTAAATCTCCCCAAATGTTTCATAAAAGAAAAATGTCAGGAAGGAGTGAAGAGAGTGTCTAAATTCAGGACCAAGCGCTGCAATATCCAAAAAGTGAAAACATTTCCACCGCTATCCAGTAATTTGGGAAAGGGGCTCTGAAGTAGCATGTCACTTTAGTTTAGTATCTCAGTGCCCTTTTGCAACTTGGTTCTCCAAGGAGTAGCAATGATGAGAGAGTTGTTGGTTGTGTTTTGCTTGTGTGACCTTCCTGTTCAGGCCAATCATTTCCTGAAACATAATAACTTGCAACCCAGTTCTTTTTTTTATCTTGGTATTGGCTTGAGAAGGAAGAAGTGGCAAGATCTCTTCTCAGAGCCTCTGTTAACTTTAAAGCCACCTGGCATGAAATCAGGCTTTTTTGTGAAGGGGTATTATGCTGATAAATTCTCGCTTATAATTAGTTATTTAGTTAGCTACCTTTCTAATAATAATAATAATAATAATAATAATAATAATAATAAGGTTCTTGTGGGTTTTTTCGGGCTATAGAGCCATGTTCTAGAGGCATTTCTCCTGACGTTTCGCCTGCATCTATGGCAAGCATCCTCAGAGGTGTGAGGATGCTTGCCATAGATGCAGGCGAAACGTCAGGAGAAATGCCTCTAGAACATGGCTCTATAGCCCGAAAAAACCCACAAGAACCTAGTGATTCCAGCCATGAAAGCCTTCGACAATACAATAATAATAATAATAATAATAATAATAATAATAATAGCTGCAAGAACAGACTATAAGCAGAGGCATAACACCATTGCTCAGATGATTAATTGGAACTTGTGCCACAAATACCATCTGCCTGCGACAAAGAACTGGTAGGATCACAAGCTGGAAAAAGTTACAAAGAATGAACATGTAAAGCTACTCTAGGACTTCTGAATTCTGACAGACAGAGTTTTGGAGCACAATATTATTATTTATTTATTTTATTTCGAGCTCTTATATCCCGCCCTTCTCAATCCCCTAGGGGGGACTCAGGGCAGCTTACAAAAGGCACAATTCGATGCCTAGCAGTTCATAAAATACAATATTCACAATACATTATAACAACAACTATAACTAGTTAAAACAATCCAATTAATACAATAGCAGCAATAAAATCATCTTGTGGTCAATGTTCGCCAATTCATAAATCCATAGTCCATCCAGCATTGCCATTGTCCTTTCCTACTCTGGTCGTAATTGTCTTTTATCCATCTGCCAGCTTACCCAAAAGCCTGGTCCCATATCCAGGTTTTTAACTTCCTTCTGAAAGAGAGGAGGGATGTTGATGTCCTAATTTCCCCGGGGAGTGAATTCCACAGGCGAGGGGCCACCACCGAGAAGGCCCTGTCCCTTGTCCCCACCAGTCTCACTTGTGATAAAGGTGGGTCCGAGAGCAGGGCCTCCCCAGAGGATCTTCAACTCCGAGGTGGGATGTAGAAGGAGATATGTTCGGACAGGTACGTTGGGCCGGAGCTGTATAGGGTTTTGTAGGCCAAAACCAGCACTTTGAATTGTGCTCGGAACTGGATCGGCAGCCAGTGGAGCTGACATAACAGAGGGGTGGCATGCTCCCTGTATGATGCTCCGGTGAGTAATCTAGCTGCCGTCCGTTGGACTAATTGAAGTTTCCGAACAGTCTTCAAAGGCAACCCCACATAGAGCGTGTTGCAGTAATCTATTCGAGATGTAACAAGAGCGTGGACCACTGTGGCCAGATCAGACTTCCCAAGGTATGGGCACACAATCGTGTTAAAAAACAAAGTATGGATTGTCAATGTTGAAATCCCAGGTGACACCAGGATTGAAGAGAAACAACTGGAAACACTGACACAATATGAGGATTTAAAGCTCAAACTGCAAAGACTCTGACGCAAGCCAGTCAAGGTGGTCCCAGTGGTGATTGGCACACTGGGTGCAGTGCCTTGGTCTGCACTTAAACACAATTGGCACTGACAAAATTACTATCTGCCAGCTGCAAAAGGCCACCCTACTGGGGTCTGCACACATTATTCGCCAATATATCACACAGTCCTAGACTCTTGGGAAACAGCCAGCAAAGTGATCTTGTTTGCTGTGGACTCATCTTGTTGTGTTTCTAATAATAATAATAATAATAATAATAATAATAATAATAATAATGTATTGTCGAAGGCTTTCATGGCCGGAATCACTGGGTTGTTGTAGGTTTTTTCGGGCTATATGGCCATGTTCTAGAGGCATTCTTTCCTGACATTTTGCCTGCATCTATGGCAAGCATCCTCAGAGGTAGTGAGGTCTGTTACAACAGCACAACAACAGAGAGGAAACAAACAAGGAGGAAACAACAGAGAGGAAACAAACATCTAATCACCTCTCAACAAAAGTTTGCTCCAGGCACAGTCAGGCCATTGTATGCTAATCAAGGTGGTCAGTTGACAAGAGTCCTTTGTCTCACCCTGTTCATTCCACAGATATATAAACCCGTTTTCCTAGTTCCAACAGACCTCACTACCTCTGAGGATGCTTGCCATAGATGCAGGCGAAACATCAGGAGAGATTGCCTCTAGACCATGGCCATATAGCCCGAAAAAACCTACAACAACCCAATAATAATAATAATAATAATAATAATAATAATAATAATACGAAATCTAGCATATATATCTTGTCTGTTATGACATGCTGTGTTTTGTATAAGTAAAACAACAACAACAACAACAATTTTCTTTTTATACCCCGCCTCCATCTCCCTGAAGGGACTCGGGGTAGCTTACAAAGGGACAAGCCCAAGGAATACAGATTGAAAACAAGCACGGAAAATACAATCAAACAACAAAAATCAATAAGCATCCTTAAAACATCATAATCGGACAACATCATAAAAACAGTATCATTATTTTAAAATTATGGGTTTTAAAGTATTTATTTAGGGATTTAAATATGTATTGGTTTTGTATGCTCTTTTAACTAATGTGATTTGATATGATGGGTTATTTGTTGTTGTTCCTTGCCTTGATCTGCAATGAGAAGTAATAATAATAATATTCATAATAACAACAATCCAACCTCTACAAAGCATGTGACGAACCCAGAGGGTGATTCTCCCCAATGCTTCCTCTTCATCCTGGAAAGAAGTAACGAGCGGAGTGCCGCAGAGTTCCATCCTGGGCCCGGTCCTGTTCAACATCTTTATTAATGACCTGTGTTGGACGGGGTTACACTCCCCCTGAAGCCACAGGTCCGCAGTTTGGGTGTCCTCTTGGATTCTTCGCTCACACTTGAGGCTCAGGTGTCGGCGGTATCCGGGAGGGCCTTTACACAATTGAGACTTGTGCGCCAGCTGCGACCGTACCTCGTGAAGGCAGATCTGGCTGGGGTGGTCCACGCCTTGGTCACCTCTAGAATGGATTACTGCAATGCGCTCTACGTGGGGCTGCCCTTGAAGATGGCTCGGAAGCTTCAATTGGTCCAGCGGGCAGCAGCCAGGATGCTAATCAAGAGAGGTCTACCCCTCTGTTTAAGGAGCTCCACTGGCTGCCATTTATTTTCCGAGCTCAATTCAAGGTGCAGGTGCTCACCTACAAAGCCCTGAACGGTTTGGGACCACCCTACCTGCGTGACCGCATCTCCATCTACGAACCCACACGCTCACTCCGATCATCTGGGGAGGCCCTGCTCGTGATCCCACCCTCGTCGCAAGCGCGCTTGGTGGGGACACGGGACAAGGCCTTCTCTGTGGCGGCCCCCCGACTTTGGAATGCCCTTCCAAAAGATCTCCGACAGGCCCCTACTTTAGCAATTTTCAGAAGGAACCTAAAAACCTGGCTGTTCCGACGTGCCTTCTCAGATTAGGAATCCCCATCCCAAGTCCTAGAAGCACTTTAGTACAACCGATGTTACTGCACACCATACCTCTAATCCTACGTTCCTCCTGCCATTTCAGCACTTTAACTCCTGTACCCCATTGCGCCGGCCGAACCAGTTTTAATAGTGTCTTGATGTAGTTATTGTTGTTATTTTACTTAATTGTTTGATTTGCTTTGCTTATTATTGTATTATGTTTTATTGTATTGTGTTTTGAGGCTTCGGCCTGTGTAAGCCGCATCGAGTCCTGCGGGAGATGCTAGCGGGGTACAAATAAAGTTAATAATAATAATAATAATAATAATAGATGAAGGGTTAGAAGGCAGGATCATCAAGTTTGCAGATGACACCAAATTGGGAGCGATAGCCAATACTCCAGAGGACAAGAGCAGGACTCAAAATGAAGTTGACAGATTAGAGAGATGGGCCAAAACTACATTGGCAGTCTTCAGAAAGACCTTGAAGACCTGGCTGTTCCGTTGTGCCTTCCCAGAATAGGAAATCTCAAATACCAAGTCCCATAAGCACTTTATTAGAACCAATGATTGCTGCACACCGCACACCGCACTTGCCCTAGAAGCCTCATATATACCACCTGTCACATCTGCATTTTCAATCTTGTACCCATTACTCCGGCCCAGTTTTATTGTGCTTTAGTGTATTGTTTATTGCCTGTTGTTCATTTTTGTTTTATTTTGTTTTAATTGTTTTGATTTGCTTAGATTGTATTGTTATATTGTGTGTTGAGGCCTTGGCCTGTGTAAGCCGCATCGAGTCCTTCGGGAGATGCTAGCGGGGTACAAATAAAGTTTAATAATAATAATAATAATAATAACAACAACAACAACAACAACAAAATGAAGTTCAACAGGGACAAATGCAAGATACTCCACTTAGGCAGAAAAAACAAAATGCAAAGATAAAGAATGGGGGACAATGCCTGGCTCCAGAGCAGGACGTGTGAAAAAGATCTTGGAGTCCTCATGGACAACAAGTTAAACATGAGCCAACAATGGGATGTGGCGGCAAAAAAGCCAATGGGATTTTGGCCTGCATCAATAGGAGCATAGTGTCTAGGACCAGGGAAGTAATGCTACCCCTCTATTCCGCTTTGGTTAGACCACACCTGGAATATTGTATCCAATTCTGGGCACCACAATTCAAGAGAGATATTGACAAGCTGGAATGTGTCCAGAGGAGGGCGACAAAATGATCAAGGGTCTGGAGAGCAAGCCCTATGAGGAGCGGCTTAAGGAGCTGGGCATGTTTAGCCTGAAGAAGAGAAGGCTGAGAGGAGATATGATAGCCATTTATAAATATGTGAGAGGAAGTCACAGGGAGGAGGGAGCAAGCTTGTTTTCTGCTTCCCTGGAGACTAGGACGCGGAACAATGGCTTCAAACTACAAGAGAGGAGATTCCATCTGAACATGAGGGAGAACTTCCTGACTGTGAGAGCCGTTCAGCAGTGGAACTTTCTGCCCTGGAGTGTGGTGGAGGCTCCTTCTTTGGAAGCTTTGAAACAGAGGCTGGCTGGCCATCTGTCAGGGGTGATTTGAATGCAATATTCCTGCTTCTTGGCAGGGGGTTGGACTGGATGGCCCATGAAGTCTCTTCTAACTCTTTGATTCTATGATTCTATGAAATGCCTAAGGCATCCAAAGGAAGGGATTTGCTTTTCCTTTCATGCTTCTCTCAGTCGGGAGTCAATGAGACCTTTGGGTGCATGGCACTGATATGAAGGACTTAAAACATTTCAGCTTCCCAACAGATGCATCTTCCTCTGGTCAGCAGTAAGCATCCCACAAATTTCCCACTCCCAGTTTCCTTGTCTGCAATAAAGTTCTCAGCAGCTGCATCCGGTGCACTCTTCCTTCCTCTGCGCATGTCTGAGTGCACACAGATACATCTCCCCATTTGCTTTGTTCTATTTACGCATAATGTCAACTCATAAACCTTTCATCAAGTCAGCCAGGTGGGGGCAGGGAGCCCATTACTGAAAGAAGTGTTTATTCAGGTTCTGGGACTGAAAAAAAAAATATGGGGCCAAAGGAGGCCGTGAAAGTTCCCGAATGGTTTCAATAATAGCTGTGTGTGCTCTGAGCTGAAAAGCTGGCTTTGCTCTGCCCCGAAGGTGCTGTCGGCCCCAGAGAAGCCTGACACATCAGTCATCCTGGTGACAGGGTCTGGAATGTGCTGTGTACATAACCGAAGAGGCAGCACTTTCAGCTTAATATGTGGCGATGAAAGGAAGGTTTCAGCGCAAGAAGACCCTGCCAGTTCAAGCACAAACATTTGTACATTTATGGGAAAGCTTTGAGATTGGGAGGATAGGCCTCCTCTGCCAAAGAGACGTGTTCATATTCTTTTGGCTCCTGCTAACCCGCTGACAGATCATTTTAGTTACCTGAACTGGCCTATTTCAGCAGATTCTGATAAATGGGCACAGGGAGGCTAGAAAGTGCGAAGAGACAGTGGAAAAGTCAGTGCAAATGGATACATATCCATGCTCTCTAATGGTTCTTATTTACCAGGGGCATCTTGTCTTTATTTCCTTTCTGTAATAAATCCTTATCCCCATTTGCCTTGTAGGAGATGCCTGCTTAAATGTGTTAACAACACCATTTTATAAGTCCTTGGAAAACGTTGTTGGACCATATTTTCCAGAATTGCTAACTAGTAATTATGTCGGCTACGTGTCAAGACCCAGAAGCCTCAGTAAAGCCAAACACAAGGTTAAAGGTCCAAACACAAACTTATTGTTCACAACAGAGTCTTTGGAGCACCTAGTTTCAGTGTCCCAAGCTCATCCAACAATTTGGCATCAAAAATAAGACGATATAAGTAACTGAAATATAACCCGGATTATTCTGGCGTTAAATCCGGTATAACACAAAATGCAGCAATCCGCTTAAAGTTCTCACAGTTTAAAAAGCACAATACAAGAAGCGAAAACAGAGTCCAGAAAACGTTCCAGGGTCAAAGCACGTGATAAGCAAGTAGTCCAAATCAGAGTGGCAAAAAAGCATTGGTCAAAACAGTCTGGAGTCAAGCGGCAGAGTAGAAGTAAACACAGGACAAAGAATTGGCAGGACAAAGATTCACACCCCAAAAGACACACTTTGCCTTCTACAAAGATCCATACAACAAAACCCCATTTTTATCCTAAAGCTCCTCATCAGAAGCTGAGGAGCTCCCCACCCTTTCATCATCGCTCTCAGCTGCCCCATTCCCCGCAGCTGAACCCGAGCGCCCATCCCTCCACCTCTGCCACCATCTGTCAAGACTTAGATCTTGCCAAGTGCTTCCCAGTTGCCATTCCCCAGTAAACCCCTCAAATTCCTCACTGGAGGTGGGTTGATTACAGATATCCCTAATTTCTTGTACACGGGTCCAATCCAGCTCATCCTCCTCCCCTGTGTCACTCCCAGACCCATCACTCCCTTCAAACCCCATGAAGTCCTAATCCTCTGTAGGAGCGCTAAGTATATCATGGATATGCTTCCTTTGAATCTCTTCGTTGGACTCTTGTTCGCAAGTAGACCCTGCTTTCCTCCCCATCTTCCATTTCACAGTCAGAGAAGCCCTCAAAGGTTTCAGAATCACTCGGAGCCATGATTATCTCCCTAATCTGCTTTCGCTGCTGCTCCTCTTCCAACACCTGCGCAGCCCTCTTCTCCCTTCTACCAGTAGTAGCAACGTTACCATCACACTGAACTACAACACTACATCTGGAGGGGGTTATGGTCCAACAACTCACAAGTTGCTGAGTGTTGTAGTAAAGTTAGCATAAAAGCATATCTGTGAACATCCCTTGCTTCAGAAATAAGTATAAACAATGACTTGTGTCGGTTCGGATTGAAATGTCAACCCTATTGTGTTTGTCAAGTGCAATGCAGAGCTGAAACATGCTCCGAAACTGAGCAAACAGATGACAAACAATAACTTTGGCCTAAGGATCTACCAAGTGCAACATACCTTTCGGTTCAACCTACTCAATCATAGTTTGAGACTGAGAAAGTTTATTCCAGATACAAGGTTTGCTTAGAATTCCAGAGTTACATATGCAACAATAAAGTGTGCATGCATAATTTTGGATACACTCATGGTGTCCTTCTCTGAGATCAGTGTAACCTGTTTTGGTACAGCCGCACCAGGAATTCCAGCTTATCTTGCTATTTGTTCATTGCTGCATGTATTTTGAAGTTATATGCCTTTGCAGTTAGATGGCTCTCCTTATTTTGCAGTTATTGGGTAAATTGCTTGTCAATTATCCTTTGGTTCCCTAGTCCCACCCCCTTTTTGGGCTTTGGTAGGGAGCCATTTTGTGTTTAGCCATTGAGCCATTTTGTGTTTAGTCTCAGCCAGGTTAACCAATGTATAGGATGTGTTTACTTCCCCTGTACAAAGGCTTCAACCTTTAAGAACCTCCAGGGTCACAGAAACTCTAACAGAATCTCCAGGGGAGAACAGCTTTAAGTGTTTCCTAAGAACTCCAGGGAAGCCTTCCCACAGCCTTGAGTGTTTCCAGGAAGACAGCCTTAAGGTCTAAAGAATTCCAGCTGGAGAACATCCATTGCCTTGCTGGTAGGTCCTCTCAGCACTCGAGAAGCAGTTTGGCCTGGCAGCGGTACCCACACCAGTGATTGGATTTTAGTCAGCCTTGGGAGAAGTTTAAAAAGGGGAATTTTCCTTTAAAGAAAGTTATTGAAGATAGTGCCTGTCCCCTGTGGGCAAGATTGAGAAAACTAATTATCAAGAAAACTTTTAAGTACTTGTTTGATTCATTAATCAAAGACTCTGTTGTATTTTTCAAGCCATATCAAGACTGTTTTGTAGTGGAAACCTCTGAGAACTTCTTCTTAGGCCCCTGGCTTCCCACTGGGCAAAGGTTACACATCCTATATTTAAAGCCAACCAAATACAGGCCCAGCGGCGACAGAACAGTAACCAGTGCAAAATGTAACCAGAATTTGTTAGTTGTTTAAAAAAATCTTGCATGTTTATGTACTTTTAAGATCTTTGAACTATACTGCATTTTAATTTGTAAACTGATGGTAATGATGGTGATGATATTCAGAGAGCTTACAAGATTTGGATCAAAAGTCTTAGCTATAACAGATTTCAGTCTTCTAGTAGGGGATCCACAAATTAATGAACTCTCCCAAAGTTACAACACAGAGAAGTTGTATTTGTACCTTTGTGTATTCAGTGTTGATGGGTTTAGTATATTTTTCTGGACAATTCTATGTAGCTCTGCTGCTCTCCAACACAAACTTGGCTGTGACGTACAATGTCGCTAAGTTCTGCATGGCTGCGATTAAAATTTGGCAGACAATGATTGAGGGTGAAAAGACCTAAGCTTCACCTCTGGAATATAGATGGGAAATCAGATATAGACTGATATTTATAGTCGAAGGCTTTCATGGCCGGAATCCATGGGTTGTTGTAGGTTTTTCCGGGCTATATGGCCATGTTCTGGAGGCAATTTTTCTCCTGACGTTTCGCCTGCATCTATGGCAAGCATCCTCAGAGGTAATGAGGTCATGACCTCATTACCTCTGAGGATGCTTGCCATAGATGCAGGCGAAACGTCAGGAGAAAAATGGCCTCCAGAACATGGCCATATAGCCCGGAAAAACCTACAACAACCCATGATATTTATAGTGTTTGATATTTCCCCCCTCCCCAGTGCCATCCCCATTACTCTCTTTAGGCTGCCTTCGGATGATCTCGTGGGTTGAGTTAGGTTTTAATAACTACTTCTATTTGTTTTTACCTTTGATATTAAAATTTGTTGAAGTTTGAAGTATATAACCCCTTGGGTTTGATGTGGATATATGGGACTGGATCCCCGTGTTATGATCTGGTCATCAACCATAATAAAGTTTACTTACTTGCTTACTTACTATTTTTACTACAGAATAGTTCATGACCAAAAGTTTTGAAAACTCCATTTTAGATATTTGGTAGTTGTTTGCCCCAATTAATTGTTATTATTATAACTGCCCTAGAAGAGATAATTGTATATTTGCAATTATAGTCGGGCTTTATTTCCTGAAGTATGGACTGGCTGGATCTTCTTGCCATCCAAGGCACTCTCAGAATTTCCCTCCATCACCACAGTTCAAAAGTGCCTATCTTCCTTTGTTCAGCCTTCCTTATGGTCCAGCTCTTGCATCCATGGGTTACTAAGGGGAATGCCATTGCTTTAATTATGTGAATCTTCCTTGCCAGTGTGATGTCTCTACTATTCACTATTTTATCAAGATTGGTCATTTCTCTCCTCCCAAGAAGGAAACGTCTTCTAATTTCCTGGCCATAGTCTGCGTCTTCAGTACTCTTCTCTCCTAGAAATACAACGTATGCTACTTCTTCCATGTTTTCTCCCTCTATTTGCCAGTTATCAATCAGTCTGGTTGCCATAAGTTTTTTTTATGTTGAACTGCAACCCAGCTTTTGCATCTTCTTCTTTCACTTTGGTTGTAAGGTTCCTCAGTTTCTTCTCACTTTCAGCCATGTTATTTGTCGTGTCAGGGCAACCAGCCAATTATATTACATTTCTAACAGAGCAAAGCAAACAAACAGACAAACACACTTTCAGCCATCAAAGTGGTATCATCTGCGTATCTAAGGTTGTTAATGTTTCTTCCAGCAATTATAACTCCAGCCTTGGATTCATCATATTGCATAGTGTGTTCTGCATTCTGAATACGTAGGTGAGATTATACTCCTTTCCCAATCTTGAACCAGTCTGTTGTTCCATGGTCAGTTCTTACGGTTGCTACTTGGTTGTTATACAGATTCCTCAGGAGACAGACAAGGTAACTTGGTATCCTCATACCACCAAGAGCCTGCCACAATTTATTATGATCCACACAGTCAAATGCTTTAGAATAATCAGTAAAACAGGATCAGATGTTTTTCTGAAACTCCTTGCTTGCCTTCCTCCATAATCCAGCGGATGTTGACAATTTAGTCTCTGGTTCCTCTGCCTTTTCTAAACTCAGCTTGTACATCTGGCAACTCTCGCTCCATGTATTGCTGGAGACTACCTTGCACGATCTTGAGCATTACCTTATTGGAATGTGAAATAATTGCCACTGAACGAAAGTTTAAGCATTCTTTAGCATTTCCCTTTTTTGGTATGGGGATATAAGTTGATGTGTTCCAATCTCATGGCCATGCTTGTGTTTTCCATATTTGCTGGCATATTGCATACATCACCTTGACGGCATCATCTTTCAAGGTTTTAAACAGTTCAGCAGAGTTCCCCAACTTCTTCTCACAATAACAAGCCATCTCCTATTGCCTTGTTATTAGCAATGCCTCTTAAGGCCCATTCAACATCACTCCTCAGGATGTCTGGTTCTACTTCACTCACCACACCATCAAAGCTATCCTCAATATTATCCTTTCTATACAGATTTTCTGTATAGTCTCGCCATCTTCTCTTGATCTCTTCAGCTATTAGGTCCTTGACATCTTTGTTTTTGATCATACCCATTTTTGTCTGAAATTTCATAGAATCATAGAATCAAAGAGTTGGAAGAGACCTCATGGGCCATCGAGTCCAACCCCTTGCCAAGAAGCAGGAATATTGCATTCAAATCACCCCTGACAGATGGCCATCCAGCCTCTGTTTAAAAGCTTCCAAAGAAGGAGCCTCCACCACACTCCGTGGCAGAGAGTTCCACTGCTGAATGGCTCTCACAGTCAGGAAGTTCTTCCTCATGTTCAGATGGAATCTCCTCTCTTGTAGTTTGAAGCCATTGTTTCGCGTCCTAGTCTCCAAGGAAGCAGAAAACAAGCTTGCTCCCTCCACCCTATGATTTCCTCTCACATATTTATACATGGCTATCATATCTTCTCTCAGCCTTCTCTTCTTCAGGCTGAACATGCCCAGCTCCTTAAGCCACTCTTCATAGGGCTTGTTCTCCAGAACCTTGATCATTTCAGTCGTCCTTCTCTGGACACATTCCAGCTTGTCAATCTCTCTCTTGAATTGTGGTGCCCAGAATTGGACACAGTATTCCAGGTGTGGTCTAACCAAAGCAGAATAGAGGGGTAGCATTACTTCCCTAGATCTAGACACTATGCTCCTATTGATGCAGGCCAAAATCTCATTTATCACCAATGTTTCTAATTTTCTGGTTCTTTTAATTTAAACCAGAGCCCCCAGTGGGTGCAGTGGGTTAAACCTCTGTGCCAGCAGGACTGAAGACAGACAGGTCGCAGGTTCGAATCCAGGGAGAGGCAGATGAGCTCCCTCTATCAGCTCCAGCTCCTCATGCAGGGACATGAGAGAAGCCTCCAACAAGGATGATAAAACATCAAAAAATCATCCAGGTGTCCCCTGGGCAACGTTCTTGCAGACGGCCAATTCTCTCACACCAGAAGCGACTTGCAGTTTCTCAGGTGAGTCCTGACACGGCAAAAAAAAAAATTAAACCAACCATAAATGCAATTATGAATCAATCTCAAATGAGGGTCAAGAACATATAGTTTTTTCACTCTAAGTTGTGAGTTAAAACTGCAGGTTTAAGTGAAATGTCCATGCATGAGACAATCCAGAGTACTGCTTAGCTGTCCGAAAACTTTGTTTGGCATCAGTAAGGTTGGAACAACCATCCTTTTACATCAAATGTCCCCATGGACACTCTTTTGTGAAACAGCTGAGCAGAAACTGGGAAGGAAGGAGATTTGTCTGTTCTGATAAATACTGGGATCATATCAAGCAATGGTGACTGATGCCGTCCTGAATGCAAGCCTAGCAATGTTGGAGAGATTTCCATACAAATTAACTCAAATGTTCCATTTTTTTTTTACTCATAATGGGATAAGAATTAAGCCATCTGGCTCTTGGTTTTAGGTGTCAGAACCACTCAGAAAACCAAATGCTAATCCATAATGATGTAGTCTGACTGGTTCTATTAATGTCTCCTTATCTCTCTGCCTTCCCAAAACTAAATTCAGATGTTGCCATCCCAGGGCAGGCCAGACGGTTACACAACTAGAGTGATAGCATCAATATGCAATACAGCCCAGAACTGCCACAAAAAGTTGCCAGCTACGTTAAGCATAAATAAATACATCCAATTCATGCTCACTCTTGGCGTAATTCGTCAGTAGTGTTTAGAGAGTGAATGGGGGCTGTAGTTCGCATTCAAAGAAGAGGGCATGTAAAAAAAGGAGGGTGAAGTCTGCTCTTTGGAGTTTAATGTGAATTGACCAAAAATGTCTTTCAGAAGTCTCTAAATGTGTTTCTGAACCAACACATGGAAATCATATTGCAAGGATTCCAACTATAGTTCATTGTTTCTCAACCTGGGGGTCGGGACACCTGGAGGGGCCGCAAGGGGGTGTCAGAGGGGTCGCCAAAGACCATCAGAAAACACAGTATTTTCTATTGGTCATGAGGGTTCTGTGTATGAAGTTTAGCCCAATTCTCTCATTGTTGGAGTTCAGAAAGCTCTTTGATTGTAACTGAACTATAAATCCCAGCAACTACAACTCCCAAATGTCAAGGTCTATTATCTCTAACCTCCTCCAGTATTCACATTTGGGCATGTTGAGTAGGCCTGGGTAACAACGAAAAAATTTGTTTCTAAAATCGATTCGTTTTTTGGGGGGTTTTGCATTTCGTTATTTAAAATAATTACAAAATTTTCCTTTTAAAAAGTTCGATATTTACGAAATTTCGTAAATGTGAAAAAAATTACAAAACATTAACGAATCGATTTCCGAAACAATAACGAATCGATTCGTTAATGGCGGACGCAACCGCGAAAATACGCTAAAAACCTCCAAAAACTTCTGAAGCTTCCCTCTCCCTCTGTTGTTGACTGTTGGTGTGATATTATAATTTTTTTTCACTAATTAAACAAAAAACTTGCCCCAGACATGCGGAAATAATAACGAAACGACCTCAGAACAATAACGAAACGAATACAATAACGAAATACGAAGCATTTACAAAACGTGTTAAAAAATTCGTTTTTAAAAAAATTGTTCCAGAATGGTTCGTTATCGTTTTGTAATTAAAAAAATTAACGAATTATTAACGAATTACGAATTAACGAAACGAAACCGCCCAGCCCTAATGTTGAGTATTCGTGCCAAGTTTGGTCCAGATCCATCATTGTTTACGTCCACAGTGCTCTCTGGATGTAGGTGAACTACAACTCCAAAAGTCAAGGTCAATGCCTATCAAACCCTTCCAGTATTTACTGTTGGAAGTATTTACAGTTCTGTGTACCAAGACTGGTTCAATTCAGTCATTGGTGGAGTTCAGAATGCTCTTTGATTGTATGTGAACTATAAATCTCAGCAACTACAACTCCCAAATGACAGCATCAATATCCCCTTCAACCCCACTAGAATTCAAATTCGGGTGTATCAGGCATTTGTGCCGAATTTGGTCCAGTGACACATCCTGTATATCAGATACTTATATGACAATTCATAACAGCAGCAAAATTACAATTGTGAAGTAGCAACAAAAATAATGTTATGGTTGGGGGTCACCACAACATGAAAGAACTGTATTCAGGGGTCACGGCATTAGGGAGGTTGAGAACCACTGCTAAAGTTTACCTTATTCTCCATATAACAATTCTTTATCCTTTTTGTTCTCACGTGTGAGAAAAAGTGCTAATTGCCTTTTATTGTCATTTCATGTGGATACAGTGTCAAAATATTCTTATCCCATGCCATCAGAAATAGATCACCTCTTTTCCTCATTACAATAGGCTTGTTTCTATTTCAGAAACAAAAATTATACATGTCAACCTATTTAATTCTTTATTAATGAATCCGATTCTTTGTCTTTAAATTATATCCACAAAAATATGATCACACATCTGTACTAATACTGTTTTTTCCTTAATTATAGGAATCTCATCAGAAGCAAACATTGATAATTTTCTTGTTTATGTTTTCTTTAGGGCGGGAAAGAGATGATTATTTCTCTTTCCACAGGTTCACAATTTCACTTATCACCTAAATCAAGAATTGGGAGCTATGGTTCTCCAGATGTTCATAGAATCGTGGAGTTGGAAGAGACCTCATGGGCCATCCAGTCCAATCCCCTGCCAAGAAGTAGGAAAATTGTATTGAAAGCACCCCCAACAGATGGCCATCCAGCCTCTGTTTAAAAGCCTCCAAAGAAGGAGCCTCCACCACATTCTAGGACAGAGAGTTCCACTGCTGAACAGCTCTCTCAGTCAGGAAGTTCTTCCTAATGTTCAGATGGAATCTCCTTTCTTGTAGTGTGAAGCCATTGCTCCGTGTCCTAGTCTCCAGGGCAGCAGAAAACAAGCTTGCTCCCTCCTCTCTATGACTTCCTCTCATATATTTATACATGGCTATCATGTCTCCTCTCAGCCTTCTCTTCTTAAGGCTAAACATGCCCATAGTTGGTGAACTATAACTCCCAGCTTCTTCTTCTATGCCAATGCTGTCATCAGTCACATAAGTCTCCGTTTGTGATCTGTTCTATAATATTTACTTAGTTGGAATTGAAAAAAAGTCCCAACATGTCAATGATATAAGGACAGTTATTAAAATCAATTGAGTTATCCATTACATTAGAAATGTTCTTACAAAAGAGGCCATTTAATTAAATTAACATTAAAACTTGAATGATGGACTTGGGGTGTAGCCACATTATGCAACTATTGCAGTTGGACCTTCTAAGACATGGTTCCATCCAATGGAATTGTGGGATTTGTAGTTTCGGGAGCTCCTTGGAGTTCTCTAGTGCAGTATCATTGGAACCCTAATGCAGAGAACTCTAGCCATTTTTTTCACTATGCTACAAATCTGAGGATTCAATAAGATAGAGCCATAGTGCTAAAAGTGGAATCAAACTGCTCTCATTGTGCAGTGTGGATCCTCCCATAAATTGGCATTTTAACTTCAGCTTGATTCCAGACTTATGTTACAAATCAAATAAAGGAAGACCATTCTGAATAATGAACAAATTCAACATTTCCCAGCTGATTTTTGTCTATTGCCATAGCAAAGAGGAGATACATAGGCTGGATCCATTCCTACAAAATAATTCAGCTCCAGTTTGCAGCATTGTTTCCCAGTTGGATAGTGGTAACACCACACACAACTCCTCTATTCCAGGCTCAAATGAATGTTCAAAATGTTTCCCTCTTCAAAAAAGGGGAAAGAACAGACTGCAGAAACTATCGAGGTATCTCCCTTCTAACCTCCGCTGGGAAAATCCTCGCAAGAATCCTTGCAAACCGCCTTCTGCCCCTCTCAGAAGACACCCTCCCAGAATCCCAGAACGGCTTCCGCCCCTCCAGAGGAACCGTGGACATGATCTTCACTGCACGACAACTCCAAGAAAAATGCAGGGAACAAAACCAACCCCTGTACATGGCATTCATCGACCTTGCAAAGGCATTCGACACAGTGAATCGCAGCGCTCTCTGGACCATCCTCCACAAAATCGGGTGCCCTAACAAATTTGTGAACATCCTGCGGCTCCTCCATGATGACATGATGGCAACAGTTTTGGACAGCAGTGGCTCCCAAAGTGACCCATTTAAGGTGGAATCCGGTGTCAAACAGGGATGTGTTATCGCCCCAACTCTATTCTCCATCTTCATCGCTATGATACTTCACCTTGTTGATGGGAAGCTTCCCACCGGAGTGGAAATAATCTATCGGACAGATGGCAAGCTATTCAACCTCAGCAGACTGAAAGCCAAAACCAAGGTTACAACAACATCTGTTATAGAACTCCAGTATGCTGATGACAATGTCGTCTGTGCGCATTCAGAAGAAGATCTACAAGCCACTCTAAACACCTTCGCAGAAGCATACGAGAAGCTCGGCCTGTCACTGAACATTGAGAAAACCAAGGTGCTGTTCCAGCAGTCACCAGCCAATCCCTCTCCAATGCCAGTAATACGGCTTAATGGTGTAACATTAGAAAATGTGGACCATTTCCGCTACCTTGGCAGCCACCTCTCCACCAAAGTCAACATCGACGCCGAAATACAACACCGCCTGAGCTCTGCAAGTGCAGCATTTTCCAGAATGAAGCAGAGAGTGTTTGAGGACCGGGACATCCGTAGGGAGACCAAGGTGCTTGTCTATAAAGCCATTGTCCTCCCAACCCTGCTATATGCCTGTGAGACGTGGACAGTCTACAGACGTCATATGCAACTCCTGGAACGATTCCATCAGCGCTGCCTCCGGAAAATCCTGCATATCTCCTGGGAAGACAAGCGGACAAACGTCAGTGTGCTGGAAGAAGCAAAGACCACCAGCATTGAAGCAATGGTCCTCCAACATCAACTCCGCTGGGCCGGCCACGTTGTCCGGATGCCTGACCACCGTCTCCCAAAGCAGTTGCTCTACTCCGAACTTAAGAACGGAAAACGGAACGTTGGTGGACAGGAAAAGAGATTTAAAGATGGGCTGAAAGCCAACCTTAAAAACTCTGGCATAGACACTGAGAACTGGGAAGCCCTGGCCCTTGAGCGCTCCAGCTGGAGGACAGCTGTGACCAGCAGTGCTGCAGAATTCGAGGAGACACGAGTGGAGGGTGAAAGAGAGAAACGTGCCAGGAGGAAGGCGCGTCAAGCCAACCCCGACCGGGAACGCCTTCCACCTGGAAACCAATGCCCTCACTGCGGAAGAAGATGCAGAGCAAGAATAGGGCTCCACAGCCACCTACGGACCCACAAGGAAACCCATGATGGAAGACCATCTTACTCGTCCAACGAGGGATTGCCTAAGTAAGTAAGTAAGTAACACCACACACAACTCCTATATTCCAGGCTCAAATGAATGTTATGAAAAAGCTAGGATTTGACTTGATATTATATATAATGTGTCTTGGGCAGAAATGGTGGGTATACAGTGTTTACAATGGTTGTAGTGTAATGTGTTGTCGAAAGCTTTCATGCCTGGAATCACTAAGTTGCTGTGAGTTTTCTGGGCTGTATGGCCATGTTTCAGAAGCATTCTCTCCTGATGTTTCACCCATATCTATGGCAGGCATCTTCAGAGGTTGAAGGGTCGGTTGGCTTCTTCAACCTCTGAGGATGCCTGCCATAGATGTGGGCAAAACGTCAGGAGAGAATGCTTCTGGAACATGACCAGACAGCCCGGAAAACTCACAGTAAATCATCGTAGAGTAAGTTATTATTTTGGGCATGTTCTGATTATGCATTCTTTCTCATTCATAACTTTGACCTTCTTCTTGACTGGCTATATTATTTGGATAAAACTCTGATGGTGCTTAATTTCATCTACGAAATCCTGGAAGGTACATCATTCCCAAACACACTGTGATTGGAAGTAAAAAGTAGAAGAGTCCTGATAAAGTTATTCACTGGTCATAAGTCTGAGTTATTATTAGTGTTCCAGTCCTCAGTCTTCTCCCTACTCTGCATTTTACTTTTTACTTTTACTTACTCTCCCTACTCTCCCTACTCTGCATTTTACTTTTTACTTTTACTTACTCTCCCTACTCTGCATTTTACTTTTTACTTTTACTTACTCTCCCTACTCTCCCTACTCTGCATTTTACTTTTTACTTTTACTTACTCTCCCTACTCTGCATTTTACTTTTTACTTTTACTTACTCTCCCTACTCTCCCTACTCTGCATTTTACTTTTTACTTTTACTTACTCTCCCTACTCTGCATTTTACTTTTTACTTTTACTTACTCTCCCTACTCTCCCTACTCTGCATTTTACTTTTTACTTTTACTTACTCTCCCTACTCTGCATTTTACTTTTTACTTTTACTTACTCTCCCTACTCTCCCTACTCTGCATTTTACTTTTTACTTTTACTTACTCTCCCTACTCTCCCTATTCTGCATTTTACTTTAATAGAGCTATCAGGAAGAAATAACTCAAGTTTTCTTAACATACAGTTTCTTCCTCTCTAAAATTTTTACTACTCCCAAAACTCCAAGAAGATCCAGATTCACTCTTGGCAAATTTCAAAACCAGTTTTCAATTTACCATAGTTTCAGAGTCACACTTTGAATCAGACACCTGAAACTCAATAGTTACAAAATGAACCTGAGTTCAAAAAGAGCGCCACAAATCCTACAGACTATGTGCTAGCTATTTGAATGTTTGTTTGCTGGTTGTTGGTGGAGCTAGTTAAATTACGAGTGGCCAAACAAAGCATTTTAAGCATGCCAAAATGAAATGTTTTGACATGTAAAAGCATGTTGATCTAATCAGTCTTAAAACATGTGCTTCAAGTTTGACAGTTGCAAAATATTTTGCTCCAGAAATGATGAAAAATTCAATTGTATAACAAAACAATGGCAGTCATGTCAGTTTTGTCCAAACTCCTGCAATACTTTTTTGCTCAGGAGGCTGTACCAAATGGCATATTTACTAGGCTTGGGTAACCACGGAAAAATTTGGTTCTAAACTCGTTTTGTTTTTAGGGGGCCCTTGCGTTTCGTTTTTTTTAAGAATTCCGAAATTTTACTTTAAAAAATTTCGAAATATACGAAATTTTGTAAAATTACGAATCGATTAGTTAATGGCGGATGCGATTGCGCAATATGCTAAAAAAACCTCCAAACTGGACAGGGGGAACTTCTGAAGCTTCCCTCTCCCTCTGTTGTTGACTGTTGGTGTGATAAAACAAACAACAACTATATTATTATATTATATTATATTATATTATTATAATATGGTTATATTATATTGTTGTATATTATATTATAATATGATTAAATTATATTATTGTACATTATATTATATATATATATATAATATATATAATATATTCTATTATATTATAATTGTATATTATATTCTATTATATTACATTATATTATAATAATTACAAAAATTGGAAAAATTGTTTCGATTCCTAATTACTCCTCACACTATTCCTGCATGGCTCGATATTGGATCGTAAGCTAATTTAAATACGAATTAATAACGAATTACGAAATTAACGAACTGGATCGCCCAAGCCTAATATCTACTAGTATTTCACCAGCTGCACAGAGAACCCAATGTAGCTGCTGCAATCATTTGTAATATGCAGGAGAAGACTTGTATCATGATCTTTGGATATGAGAATTGGAGCAAAGCAACTAACTACAGGCCCAGCGGCAACAGAACAAGCTCATTACATTTAAGTTTCTGCTGGTAATGAAGTTTACTCCTGTTCCTATGATATATTTGTGGTGGAATCACCCCAGCTGACGACTTATATGAGGACTTATTTTTAGCAGAGCACAATTCATCCAAAAAATTCTGCCACATCTTGTGCTTGTTTATAGACAATCTTGATCCCTACGTAGCATCAGAGTGGAATGAAGAGCATTTTATATGGCAATTTTACATGACCTTTAGGGAATTAGTTGGAATTGTCATGTTTGTAAATGTTCTATGCTATTGAAATTTATATTGTTGTGCTCTGATGAAGGAAGCCTGGGAGTGCACCTGGGACAGAATGATAAAACCAGTTTGCATTAATGAAAAATAATTTGTTGACTGTCAGGATCAACCAAAGCAGATGTTTACAATGAGAGCCAAGGCTGAGTTTGTTAAAATTGGACAAATATCTGAAACGATGGTAATATCTATTGTTTTGCTTTTAGGTTGCGTGGGCCAGTGCTATATTGTTACTTGGATCCAAATATTTCTGGCAGAGGATATATTTTCAAAGATTTGTGTTCCCATCACAATAATTTATTCAATAGCTTTATCTTCCTCAGAGGAATAGAAACAATTTTGCTTCTAAAACTTTTCCAACAAATTCATATTGTATAGTTTGTTGAAATTTATTTATTTATTTATTTGCTTTATTTGCTTTATTTCTATACCGCATTTTTCAGCCAAACAGGCGACTCAATGCGGTTTACAAGGTACAAATTATCATAACAATGTCTGTGCAATTAAAAACACAACAAATGTAACAACAGGATCAACAACACCGATCCACAACAATTAACAAACAACATGAAACAAACATAGCGCCTCAGTGAAATCAGATCCGATCTCAAATCCTTGTGCCATTCCTATGTTCCATTTACCGTCTTCCTATGTTCAGTTGCGCTGTTTAACCAAACGCTTGTTCATAAAGCCAGGTCTTGACCTTTCTCCGAAACGCCAGCAACGATGGAGCCTGTCTGATGTCCACCGGTAAGGCATTCCATAGCCGAGGGGCCACCACTGAGAAGGCCCTGTCTCTCGTCCCCGCCAAGCGCGCCTGTGACGCAGGCGGGACCGAGAGCAGGGCCTCCCCAGACGATCTTAATGTTCTAGTCAGTTCATAGGTGGAGATGCGTTCGGAGAGGTAAGTGGGGCCAGAACCGTTTAGGGCTTTATAGGCTAAAGCCAGCACCTTGAATTGTGCCCGGTAGCAGATTGGCAGCCAGTGGAGCTGGCTCAACAGAGGAGTGGTACGCTCCCTGAGTGCCGTTCCCGTTAGCAACCTGGCTGCTGAGCGCTGGACCATCTGAAGCTTCCGGGCAGCCTTCAAGGGCAACCCCACGTAGAGCGCGTTGCAGTAATCAAGTAATCATCTATGCACAGGATACTGTTCAAGCTTTTTATGTTGTCCAGTTATCTTAAACCAGTGGTTCTCAACCTTCCTAATGCCACGACCCCTTCATACAGTTCCTCGTGTTGTGGTGACCCCCAACCATAACATTATTTTCGTTGCTACTTCATAACTGTAATTTTGCTCCTGTTATGAATTGTAATGTAAATATCTGATATGCAGGTTGCATTTTAAGTCACTGGACCAAATTTGGCACAAATACCCGATACACCCCAAATTTGAATACTGGTGGGGTTGAGGGTGATTGATTTTGTCATTTGGTAATACTGGAGTTGCTGGGATTTATAGTTCATCTTAAATCAAAGAGCCTTCTGAACTCCATGAATGATAGAATTGAATCAAACATGGCACACAGAATTCCCATGACCAAGAGAAAATACTGGGAAGGTCTGGTGGACATTTACCTTGAGTTTTTGGAGTTGTAGTTCACCTACATCCAGAGAACACTGTGGACTCAAGCAATGATGGATCTGGATCAAACCTGGCACAAATACTCAATATGACCAAATGTGAACACTGGTAGGGTTTGGAGAAAATAGATCTTGCCATTTGGGAGTTGTAGTTGTTGGGATTTATAGTTCACCCACAATGAAATAGCATTCTGAACCCCACCAATGATAGAATTGGACCAAACTTTTAACACAGAACCCCCATGACCAACAGAAAATACTATGTTTTCTGATGGTCTTTGGCGACCCCTTTGACACCTCCTTGCGACCCCCACAGGGGTCCCGACCCCCAGGTTGAGAAACACTGTCTTAAACCATTGCACAATGTCATGCCTGACACATGTCTGACTATGAAGTAGAGCAATATGGCCATGAAACAAAGACAGGTAAGAATAGCAATGCTATATTTGTTCTGTCACGCGCTGGGCCTGTAAATAGTTGTCTTTAAAACAGGATGTGCAACCTTTGCCCAACAGGAAGCCAGGGGGCCTAAAGAGAAGTTCTCAGAGGTTTCCACCACAAACAATCTTTAGATGGCTTGAGAAGTACAACAAAGTCTTTTATTAATGAACAATCAAACAGAAACTTCTCTTGTCTTCAGTAAAGTTAAGTAAATGATTCCAAGCTTTTGAGCAACTGGTGAATTCCTAAACTTGCCCACGAAGGACAGGCAACTGTCTTCAATAACTTCTTCTTTAAAGGAAAATCCCCTTTTTAACTTCTCCCAGGCTGACTGTAAACTTAAACCTAACTGATGTGGGTTGAACTGCATCTCAAAGCACCGAGTGGACCTACCAGCAAGGCCTGTAGTCTCTTCAGCTGGAGTTCTTTGATCTTTAGGGCTGTTTCCTTGGAAAGTCTTTGGAGACTCTTTTCCTTCTGTTTCTTTGGAATTTCTGTAACCCTGGAAATTCTTAAAGGTTGAAGCTTTTGTACAGGGGAAGCTTTACACATGTCCTGTACATAGCTTTCCTTGCTGAGACTAACTAAAAATGGCTCCCTTCCCTTCCCAATTGCCCTGAGCAAGGGGCGGGACCAAACTTGATGATGGACAGGCGGCTTGCCCTATAACTGCAACCAAAGAAGCTAGCTATCTGCAGAGTCCCTGAAACTTAGGACTGCAAACAAACATTCAATGCAAAGCAAACAAAATTGGAGCTCCTGTACCAGAACAATATTGATACTATATTTCTGATTTCCATGCAACTGAGACCCCTATTCACACAGCGTGTAACATCCTGTTAGTAAGACATGTAGGTACAGTTTCAAATTCCTTAAACTATCTGGTAGAAATTAGGTGACATTTTTTTTAATATGACTAAACAAACAAGTAGTCAAATTATGAGAATAAATATAATACAGGTTGTGTATACCTTATCTTGAATTCAAAACATCAGGGTGTCCTCAGGGCAACGTCCTTGCAGACAGCCAATTATCTCACACCAGAAGCGATTTGCAATTTTTTAAGTCACTCCTGACACGAAAAAATATGGAATTCTGAAATCTGAAATACTATGAAATCCAAAATTATCCTTGTGAGTAACTGAGATAATAGCATCTTTGGGTTGTTGTGAGTTTTCTGGGCTGTATGGTCATGTTCCAGAAGCATTATCTCCTGACGTTTCACACACATCTATGGCAGGCATCCTTAGAGGTTGTGTTGGAAACTAGGCAAGTGAGGTTTATACATATGTGGAAACTCCTGGGTGGGAGAAAGAACTCTTGTCTGCTTGAGCCAAGTGTGAATGTTGCAATTGGCCACCTTTATTGGCATGGAACGGCCCAGCAGCTTCAACAACAACAACAAAAACAACAACAACAACAAAAACTTCATTTATAACCCACTCTCTCTCCCCAAAGGGACTCAGGGTGGTTTACAAAAATAACAAAATGACAAACATTCAATGCCCAAAAACAAATAGATAATCAAAACAAAACATAAAATAACATAAACTCAATCCAGCTCAGAAGCTAAACACTTTGTATACATCATTGTCAAATATTGTCCTGAAATATGGTCTGGAATTCTTGCCCATAATTCAAAACCTACCTGCTTCATCCCTGGGAGAATCCTTTGTTGGGAGGTGTTAGCTGGGCCTGATTGTTTCATGTCAGGAATTTCTCCTTTTTTTAAATGTTCCTTTTAATTTACTGTCCTGATTTTAGAGTTTTTTTAAAAAAAATATTGGTAGCCATACTTTGTTTTCTGATAGCTCAGTGTACACACGCTTCATTTTATGCACAACGTTATTGAAAGTATTGTGTGAAATTGCCTTGAAGCAATGTGTACAAAAGTTCTATGAAACATAAGTATTTTATTTATTTATTGTATCAGGAGCAAACCAAGAGTAAAATTGTAATGTATTTAAAAAACACAACGTTTTAAAATGTCCTTTGAGCAGTAGCTGGCTACTTGGAGTGCCTCTGGTGTTGCTATAAGAAGGTCCTCCATTGTGCATGTAGCAGGGCTCAGGGTGCATTGCAGCAGGTGGTCCATGGTGTGCTCTCCTCTGCACTTGCATGGCGTGGATTCCACATTGTGGCCCCATTGCTTAAGGTTGGCTTTGCATCTCGTGCTGCTAGAGTGCAGTCTGTTCAGTGCCTTCCAAGTCGCCCAGTTTTCTCTGTGTCCAGGAGGGATTGTCTCATTTGGATCAGCCATGGATTGAGGTTCTGGGTTTTAGCCTGCCACTTTTGGACTCTCACTTGCTGAGGTGTTCCAGCAAGTGTCTCTCTAGATTTTAGAAAACTATTTCTTGATTTAAGTTATTGGCGTGCTGGCTGATATCCGAACAGGAGATGGGACGGAGATGTCACTGCCTTGGTCCTTTCACTATTGCTTGCTACTTCCCGGCAGATGTCAGGTGGTGCAATACCAGTTCAACAGTCTAATTTCTCCAGCGGACTCCACCTAGTGCCCCCATTTCTTAAGGTTGGCTTTGTATCTCGTTCTGCCAGAGTGCAGTCTGTTCAGTGCCTTCCAAGTCGCCCAGTTTTCTGTGTGCCCAGGAGGGAGTCTCTCATTTGATATCAGCCATTGCTTGAGGTTCTGGGTTTTAGCCTGTCACTTTTGGACTCACGCTTGCTGAGATGTTACAGCAAGTGTCTCTGTAGATCTTAGAAAATTATTTCTTTATTTAAGTCGCTGGCATGCTGACTGATACCCAAACAAGGGGTGGGCCAGAGATGCCACTGCCTTGGTCCATTCACTATTGGTTGCTACTTCCTGGCAGATGTCAAGTGGTGCAATACCAGTTAAACAGTGTAATTTCTCCAGCGGACTCCACTTAGTGGCCCCATTTCTCAAGGTTGGCTTTGCATCTCGTGGTGCCAGAGCGCAGTCTGTTCAGCGCCTTCCAAGTCACCCAGTCTTCTGTGTGCCCAGGGGGGAGTCTCTCATCTGGTATCAGCCATGGATTGAGGTTCTGGGTTTTAGCCTGCCACGTTTGGACTCTTGCTTGCTGAGGTGTTCCAGCAAGTGTCTCTGTATATCTTAGAAAACTATTTTTTGATTTAAGTTATTGGCGTGCTGGCTGATATCCGAACAGGGGATGGGTCGGAGATGTCATTGCCTTGGTCCTTTCTCTATTGGTTGCTACTCCCCGGCAGATGTAAGGTGGTGCAATACCAGTTAAACAGTGTAATTTCCCCAGCGGACTCCACTTTGTGGCCCCATTTCTTAAGGTTGGCTTTGCATCTCATGCTGCCAGAGCGCAGTCTGTTCAGTGCCTTCCAAGTCACCCAGTTTTCTCTGTGTCCAGGAGGGATTCTCTCATTTGGTAGCAGCCATGGATTGAGGTTCTGGGTTTGAGCCTGCCACTTTTGGACTTTCGCTTGCTGAGGTGTTCCAGCAAGTGTCTCTGTAGATCTTAGAAAACTATTTCTTGATTTAAGTTATTGGCGTGCTGGCTGATATCCGAACACGAGATGGGATGGAGATGTCACTGCCTTGGTCCTTTCACTATTGGTTGCTACTTCCCGGCGGATGTCAGGTGGTGCAATACCAGTTAAACAGTGTAATTTCTCCAGTGGACTTCACTTTGTTGCCCCATTTCTTAAGATTGGCTCTGCCTCTCGTGGTGCCAGAATGCAGTCTGGTGAAACATAAGTGAATTCTATGTTGAAATTTGGGCCTTTTCTCCATGCTATCTCATTATGTATGGATGCACAAGCATAGATATTCCAAAATCCAAAACACTTCTAGCACTTTGGATAAGGAATAGTCAGCCTAACATTGCACTAATGTTAGTGTTGTTTTTCTAGCAATCAATCAAGGCACAGTCACCCCGTCTTTTCCTTTCTTAGATGTCACAAATACACCCCCTGTTAAATATTCAAAGCCATGACAACCACAAAGCGTACTCCTTCCTCTGGGTGGCACATTTCCCCCCCTTCAATCCCATAGGCTGTCAAGCTCCCTCCCTTGATCTCTGCCCTATGTTCTTCCAAATTAAATTTCAACTTTTTAACAAATCTTCTGGAGAGTGACAAGCCAGAGCCTGAGCTGTCTTTTAATACACAAAAGCATAAATAATGCCATCCATCAACTCTGTCACTCCGAGAGATGGATTACTCATTGTCTACATCCTGGAATGACATGGAAGTAAAAGTTCGAGGGAAATGTCTTTTCCCTCTCTTGTTTTTGGTTTGTGGTCTGCCCCATTCCCTGCTTTTTCCCCCCTTCTCCATTTCTGTTTGATTCTGATTAATGGTGCTGTCAGGGTGGAATTCCACTTGCCCGGGTAATGAGTTAGGAATATATTCCCTGTCACAAACACACCAGATGTCAGGAGCAGAAGGGCCCGGGAATGCCAGAAACAATATATAGTTTCTTCCCAGTCCCTTGACAGGCCAATATGCTACATAAGGTCTAATTTATGTAGACAAAATGCAGGCAAGGGGCTGCAGTGGTGGAAAACGATGCCAGAAAACCAGTACTGTGATGTAGAAGAAGGGGAGAGGTGATGGGAGGCAGAATCCTGGCTGGAACACTAAGCAGCACTGTTCACATCAAGCACTCCTAATGAGAATGGACCAGGAATGCTTCAGTTTCATTCACCCAGGCTTGAAATCATCAACAGAAGCTACATAAAGCCAATGTGATTCTAGGCTACACCAATAGGAGCTTCTGGAATACTGTTCTAAACACCACAATTAGAATTATAGAATCACAGAATCATAGAGTTGGAAGAGACTTCATGGGCCATCCAGTCCAACTGTGCCGTCCGCTGAGACGCTATAAAAAAAAAAACTGCAACGTGCTTCTCCCTATGTCTGAGCGAACTGCAGGTGTCTTTCTTGAGAAGCTTGAGATACTAAACAACTGAGGCTATTACTGGCTTTAAACATCAAAAAAGGATATTTATTTATACAAAGTCCTTGAAGACTTGGCACAGTTCATCAAAGTTGCAAAGAAACAGTCAATAGATGAAACTACAGAGATATTCTTTATTTTCTTCAGTTACAGAGGTAACCCTTTCTCCAAATGGCAGATAAGATCCTGAAATCTTTACACCCTAACCCTAAGCTGTTGTCGTTAGAAAAAAGGAAGTTTTTTCCCTATCTATAACTTAAGGTTAGTTCTGGAGACAAGGCAGTGAAGACTCTCTCTCTATAACTATATAACTCAATTTATACATACGGTTCCGGCCCAGTGTATCTGTCCGAACGGCTCTCCCTCTACGTCCCACCCCGGAGCCTAAGATCCTCTGGGGAGGTCCTGCTCTCGACCCCGCCTTTATCACAGGTGAGATTGGCGGGGACGGGGAGCAGGGCCTTCTCGGTGGTGGCCCCCCGCCTATGGAATTCCCTCCCCGGGGAAATCAGATCGGCAACTACGCTCCTTTCTTTCAGGAAAAAACTAAAAACATGGATCTGGGACCAGGCATTTGGACAAGCGGGTAAATAAAGAGGAACTCTACTGATGGCTAAGAACAGACTAACGGATTGGTTATATGGAACTCTGGAACGAAACGCTGACTATAGGAATGACCTTTCATATGATGTTTGGATGATGTTTATCCAGTGTCCTGGATACTAATGCTGATGTTTTATTGTGATAATCGTTTTAATTATATTTTGTATATCGTTCTTTTATATTTTTATATTTTGTACACTATGTATTATTATGTATAGGCATCGAATTCTGCCTTTTTTGTAAGCCGCACTGAGTCCCCCTCCGGGGGTTGAGAAGGGCGGGGTAAAAGCACCAGTAATAAATCTTCTCAATTAAGCTTATCTATCTATAATATCTCAATATAGCCCAATACACAATATATAATGTATAATATACTATCTATAGCTTAATATAACTTACTCAATTTTGCTTAATACTTCTCTATAATGTAGTTTTTGTAATGGTTTTCCCAGAGCTAACTGCCTAACCATCAGCACGTCTGAAGTCTTTCCTCTAAACTGAAAAGGCAGGGGAGATTCCAAAATGGAGATCTCTTCCCTGGGAGAAAAGGTGGTCCCTAGACCCAAAAAGATACCTTTCTGACCCAATAGCTGCAAAGGAGGCCTGCAGACTGGCTTTGCAGACTCTGATACTATTAACCTTTAGGGCTCTTGCAAAGCTGCAGCAGCCCTGGGAGAAAATGCAAGAGGAAGCAACCTCAAGCAACTGTAAAGTATGGCAAATCAGGATCCAGGGAGACGGAACCCCCAGCCAAGAAGCAGAAAAATTGCATTCAACGCACCATTGACAGATGGCCATCCAGCCTCTGTTTAAAAGCTTCCAAAGAAGGAGCCTCTACCACACTCCAGGGCAGAGAGTTCCACTGCTGAACAGCTCTCACAGTCACAAAGTTCTTCCTCATGTTCAGATGGAATCTCCTTTCTTGTAGTTTGGAGCCATTGTTCCACGTCCTAGTCTCCAGGACAGCAGAAAACAAGTACGCTCCCTCCTCCCTATGACTTCCTCTCATGTATTTATACATGTCTATCATGTCTCCTCTCAGCCTTCTCTTCTTCAGGTTAAACATACCCAGCTCTTTAAGCTGCTCCTCATAGGGCTTGTTCTCAGCTGCATTAAGATCAGCACCAGGATTGTGGCGCAGCTGGCTGAGTGTCAGCTGCATTAAGATCACTCTGACCAAAAGGTCATGAGTTCGAAGCCAGCCCGGGTTGGAGTGGGTTTCTAACCAATTGTGTAGCCTGTTGTCGACCTTTGCAACCCGAAAGACAGTTGCATCTGTCAAGTAGGAAAATTAGGTACCACCTTAAAGTATGGGGAGGCTAAATTAACTAATTTATGAGGCCATAAAAAAGACTCCAGCAAAGCACTCTAGCAAAAAAGCATGCAGGGAATGCGGAAGTACTTCATCAGTGTCGCAGATGGACAATGAAAGTGACAGCTCCCCTGGCGCTCAAGGTTAACTTTGGAGATGAAGTAACGCTCAATAATACTAAATGACTCAATATCTATCTATAACTCAATTGCTATTCTATCTCATTTACCTTCTTAATCTATATAACTCAATCTATAGTATCTCAATCTTACTACCTAGTTCTCAATCTGCTTCTATAAAGCTCAATAGTTCTTACAATGGTTTTTTTCAGAGTTACCCGCCTGACCAACGGCACATCTGAAGCTTTCTTTCCTACTGAAGGAGGCAGGGGAAATTCCAAAATGGAGGTCTCAACCCAGGAAAAAGGGTGGTCTCTAAACCCAAAGGGATACTTTCTGAACCAATAGCTGCAAAAGAGGCCTGCAGGCTGGCTTTCTAGCCTCTCCTTCTACGTTCCACCTCAGAGTCTAAGATCTGCTGAGGGGGCCCTGCTCTCGGCCCCACCTTTATCATAAGCGAGACTGGTGGGGATGAGGGACAGGGCCTTCTCGGTGGTGGCCCCTCGCCTGTGGAATGCACTCCCCGGGGAAATTAGGACATCAACATCCTTCCTCTCCTTCAGAAGGAAGCTAAAGACCTGGATGTGGGACCAGGCCTTCGGGTAAGCTGGCAGATGGACAAGGACAACCAATAATGACCAGAGTAGGAAAGGACAATGACGATGCTAAATGGTTGACGGACTTGGATTTGGTGAACATTGACCACAAGATGTTTTTATTGATGCTAGTATACTGTTGATTGTTTTAATTAGTTATAACTGTGATATTATATGGTAATTTGTGTATTGTATATTGTAATTGTTAGGCATCGAATTGTGCCTTTTGTAAGCCGCCTTGAGTCCCCCCCCCCCCCAGGGGGTTGGGAAGGGCGGGGTTGAAGCACCCCAAATAAATAAATAAATAAATAAATAAATAATGCTGTTAACTTTCAGAGTGCAGCTGAGATTGTAGCAACCCTGGGGAAATGCAAAGGAACACTATCCCATGCAACTAAAAGGTAATGCAAACTATGCTCCTGGAAGATGGAACAGACCAGGGTTGAATCTGAAGCCTTATGCATTACTAGCATGGGATCTATCACTGAGCCACAACATTTTCCCATCAATGGCATTTCAGTGAAAAGCATGTTCCATTTATCCATCAAGCCCAGCATTTGTCTACACTGGCAATTGTAGGGGATCGCGAGGGCATCATTGTTTTTCCTGGCCATACATGAAGACACCAGGGGCTGAACGTAGGATGTTGAGTATACAAAGCACATAATCTACAGAGACATAAATGCGTTTACACATTAAAAATTTTCGCCACCCAGACATATTTCAACCAGCCAACCCTTGAAACATACTAACGGCAAGAGAGGCCCGCTAGGTACAAGCAATATAGTGTTTTCCATAAACATCCAGCTGCTGGCGGGCTTGCATCAACAATGCCTTTTCTTCTAAATCATTAGCTTTCCTTCTCCTTGACACAGAATGTTCTCATTTAAAATTGGTTCATTCCTTCTCAGAAAGCCACTAATCAGAAACAGAGCCTACGAGGCTGAAATAAAGGAAATAAAATGATATATTACTGCAGCTTTCATTGTATGAGCCTGGGGCCTAGGCAGGTCAGTGTAGGAAGGGGGCTTTGTTTAGGTAACATTCGTTTTGCTTGTATTCCATTGATCAAAGGAGCACATCACTAAGAATATACACACAGAGAAAGACACCGCACACACCTCAACATTATGTTCCAGAAATTGGGGTAGTCTGAACATAATAGTTACCTAAATCAAGGATTTCTGTGCCCTGTGCCAATGGTTCTCATCTAGTGGTACAAATATCACAAATACTGGCATAATTTAGGTGGAAAGTAAATATTTTAGTTACAGCCATTAGAAATAAATAACCCCTATTTTTAATTTCTAGGAAGGTCTAGGTCAGTGTTTCTCAACCTGGGGGGTCGGGACCCGGGGGGGGGGGGGGTCACCAGGGGGTGTCAGAGGGGTCACCTAAGATGATCAGAAACCATAATATTTTCTGTTGGTCATGGAGAATCTATGTGGGAAGTTTGACCTAATTCTATCATTGGGGGGGTTCAGAATGCCCCCTGATTGCAGGTGAACTATAAATCCCAGTAACTACAACTCCCAAATGTCAAGGTCTATTTTCCCCAAACCCCACCACTGTTAACATTTGGGTACATTGAGTATTTGTGCCAAGTTTGGTCCAGATCTATCATTGTTTGAGTCCACAGTGCTCTCTGAATGTAGGTGAACTACAACTCCAAAACTCAAGGTCAGTGCCCACCAAACGCTTCCAGTATTTTCTGTTGGTCCTGGGAGTTCTATGTCCCAAGCTGGGGCGGCTCAACCTGTAGAGATGTATTTATTATAAAGTGTTATTTATAATGTGTTTAAACTGTATTTATAATGTTTATTATAAAGTGTTATTTATAATGTGTTTGAATCTGTATTTATGTATTACATTTGTTGCCAGGGCCTAGCTGAGAGAGATAGGTTGCCATGGTGACAGGGCCGAAGAGGAGGTGGGCGGAGCTTAAGGAGAAAAAGATTTGAAAGTGGCAGTTAAGCTTCAGTCAGGAGGAAGAGACCCTGAGAAGAAGAGCAGAGCCGGTTAAGGGCTCTGGGGAAATAGCAGAGTCGGGAAAGGACTCTGGGAAAAGTAGTTTAGTCAGGAGGATGAGACCCTGAGAAGAAGGCAGAGTCAGTTAGGGCTCTGTGCTGTGAAGCAGTGTAAATTCAGTTAGTTCTTAGTATTTGTGAATATTTCTTCAGCAAGGGAGCTGAAGGTGAAACCTAGTTAGATTACTTTGAGGAAAAAGAATCTAACAGAGGAGGTTTTAGGATCGCCAGTAGTGTAAGACTGGAGATCAGTGGTTTGATCCGGTATAGGACAAACAATTGTGAATATTCACAACAAGGAACACTGAAATAATAAAGTACCTCACTGAAGAAGGAGTTTATAAAATTGTAACATCTAAAGCCTGAATGTATCTCGACCAAGCCATATTGTAACCAACAAGCATATGCCAAACTCAACATCTCAATATTGCAACAATTACGCTTTGTTTAACAATAAACTTGTTCTCTTTGTATTTTAAACCTGCCTCCTCCATTGATTTTACGTTTGGTGCATTCCACTCTACCAAAGTTACCTCACAACGCTAACAGAGATAAACAGAGACTTTAAGACCAGCGTCTCTAAACAGATTGGTGGCAGTTTAATTTAATAGCAGTCTAGGAACTTCTTTACATTTTTGGTAATCCCATTTGGTGGGATTAACGCACAACTTTACTTTTTATTGGTGACATTGATACGTCTTTACACAACCCATTACGCAAAGTAAGCATTTGCAGTATAGTTGATTTTGCCCAGGGGCGCTCTTGAGGCACTCTTGGGGGAAAATAGACCTTGACATATGCGAGTTGTAGTTACTGGGATGTATAGTTCACCTAAAATCAAAGAGCATTCTGAACTCCATCAATGATGGAATTGAACCAAATATGGCACAGAACTCCCATGACGAACAGAAAATATATATCAGTGATTGGTTTGGGGGGGCGGGCGCCAAAATACTGTTTGCTTACTGTTGAAAATTACGTTGGGCCGCCTATGGTCCCAAGTTTGTTTCAATTACATCATTGGTGGAGTTCAGAATGCTCTTTGATTTTAGGTGAACTATAAATCTCAGCAACTACAACTCCCAAATGACAAAATCAATCCCCCGCCCAACCCCACCAGTATTCAAATTTGGGCATATTGGCTGTTTGTGCCAATTTTGGTTCAGTGAATGAAAGTACATCCTGCATATCAGATATTCACATTACAATTCATAGCAGTAGCAAAATTACTGTTATGAAGTGGCAACAAAAATAATATTATGGTTGGGGGTCACCACACAACATGAAAAACTGTATTAAGTGGTCATGGCATTAGGAAGGTTGAGAAACACTGGCCTAGGTCCTCTTCCACAACTCTATTTCACACATTTTCTGAAGGTAATTTTATACATAATATTTTTCATAATTCTGTGCATCCTCTAAACCACCAGAAAGCAAAAGAATCACCATTATTTATTATTTATTATTTGGGGTTCTTTTACCCCGCCCTTCTCACACCGAAGGGGACCCAGGGCGGCTTACACAGTAAAGGCAACAATTAGATGCCAGCATCACAACAATCATCACAACTTACAGTAAAATTTCACAGTTACTAACAGTTTCATGCATTATTCCAGTAAAAATCAATAAAATCAATACAAACCTAAATTCCTCCCTTACATTGTCAGTGTTTGCTGTCTCATAGATCCGCTTTTAAAACCATTTTGTCCATCCTGCTGGTCTTTAATTGCCTGGTTGCCCAAAGGCCTGGTCCCACAACCAAGTTTTCACCCTCCTCCTGAAGGAGAGGAGGGATGGTGATGCTCTGATTTCCCCGGGGAGTGAGTTCCACAGGTGAGGGGCCACCACTGAGAAGGCCCTGCTCCTCGTCCCCACCAGCCTCACTTGTGAGAGTGGTGGGGTCGAGAGCAGGACCTCCCCAGATGATCTCAAGCTCCGAGGTGGGACGTAGCGGGAGATACGTTCGGACAGATACACTGGACCGGAACCGTACAGGGTTTTATAGGTCAAGACCAGCACCTTGAATTGTGCTCGGAACTGAACCATCTCAGCCACCCAAGTGGAAATTTTTTGAGAATTTTAGACAAGTGATACTGTATAATTTTATGTCATTAGAGTTGTGCACGGAATTCGTTCCTACAGTTTCTTTTGTGTCATCTGTTTCTTTAGAAGCACAAAACGAGAAGCCCCCTCCCCGTGCAAAAATCTGCTCAACATGAAAACCTGCTTTTGTCTGCAGCTGAACTTGCCTCCTTGCCTTGGAAAGAGAGTGTGTGTATGGAAACAGAGTGTACCTGCCTGCATGCCATGCCACACATGCACTCTTTTTCCAAGGAGAGTGCATGTGGGCTATGGTGTGCAAGTAGGCCCTAAAAGTATGTGTGCCTGCCAGTGCCTACAACTGAGTGCCTCTTACTCTAGAGTAGAAACAGCAGGTGCCAAGTAAGAAGAATGGAAGCACATGCCGGGAAGGGGAGCCAGTGAATGAGAAGCCTCCCCCTCCCCCATAATGGTTCGATTTTTACGGCCCCAAACCAAAAACAAATATCTACCCTTCCGATTTTGGGAGGCTCCCAAAAATATATTGTGGCCCCCAATGAAAGCTGGGGGCATGAAATGGGGCAAGGTTTATCTCGAAAGCAGAATCCTAGTCATTAGGTATCAGCGGATGATAAACCACAAAGGAGTTAAATGAGCCCTGCATAGAATCTGAGGCCATAAATGTATTATTAATTAAATTCTTTCAAAAATGCACCCAAGTCCTACCCCCCAAAAGAGTTGCTTTTAGGGCACATAGAAAAGTGTGTAAGAGGTGGCAATTGTGTCTGGCACCAGATTATATGTGGCATTGAATTATTGACAGATACATTTGTTACTACTGTATTGGCTGTGAATCTTAGGTCCTTCATGTATTTGTTTTGTTGTTTTATATTTTATTTTGCTGTATTGTATCTTTGGGCTTGGCCTCATGTTAGCCGCCCTGAGTCCGCTTTGGGAAGATGGTAGCAGCGTATAAATAAAGTTTATTATTTATTATTGTTGTTGTTATTATTATTATTATTATTATTATTATTATTCATACTATGGTCTTCAGGCTCCCTTTCCATGTGCTTGGGAAAAGGAGTCCCATAGGAGTTCCCCAGAGGCCATCAGACGTCATAATGGCACTTCCGGTGGGATTCTGTTTCTGAAGCGCATGGAAACAGAGAGTGAAGACCTTTTCAGTAGGCCTGGGTAACAACGCAAAAATTTGTTTCTAAAATCGATTTGTATTTGGGGTTTTTTTTTGTTTCGATATTTAAAATAATTACAAAATTTTCCCTTAAAAAAGTTCGGTATTTACGAAATTTCGTTAATATTTACAAAACATTTTGTAAAGATGGCGCCCTTTTTTTTCAATATTTTTTCAATATTTTTTCAATATTTTTTAAATTCAATTATTAATTTAGTAGAATAGGGAGGAGAAATTATTATTAAGGAGGGAAGGCAGGCACTCACTCTGGCGGGCCCTCAAGCGCTGCCGCCAAGTCGGGCCCGGCTCCTCCGAAGCAATGCGAAATTGGGAGAAGGGTTCCCCAAAGGCCATCTAGCCCAGCCCTCCGCTAAGGAATTGGGAGAACGAAGCACAGCCCTCCGCTAAGGAATTGGGAGAACGAAGAAGCACACCCACCGCAAAGGTGAGGAAGGAGGGACGGGCCGCCTTCCCGCTGAGGGTCACTCGCCCTCTCACTCGCTTGCTCAGCCGGCGCCTTCCCCGCCCTCTCCTCCTCCTCCTCTTTCAGGCTCTGCCTCTGACTGGCTAAGGAGAGGAGAGAGAGGAGAGCTCCCAGCAAGCATCTAGCCAAGCCATCTTACGTATTTCCGAAATGGACGGAAATACAAAATTTTTTGGCGCATGCCGTTTCGATATTTAAAAACACTTCCAGGTTTAAAAATAAGTTTTGTAATCGTTTCGTAATTGCTAAAATTAATGAATATTTAACGAATTACAAAATTAACGAACGAAACCGCCCAGGCCTACTTTTCAGGAGTTGGGTGTCAATTGACTCCTGATAGAGAAAGATGTGATAAAGTGGAGGAAAGATGGGTAAGGCGTGGTAAGCATGTGAGATGATTGGCCATCCCTAAAGCTGGGTGGGAACATTGAAAGATGGTTTCTCTCACTTTCTCTTCTTTCTCCTGCTCTCCCCCCACCTGTCTGATGAGATCCTAAAAGTGTGTCTAGATTAGATTGCTTCATAGCTTTGTTAATTGGGTTTTATAATGCATCTTAGAGAGAGGGAGTGCCCTTGGCAGCCTAAGAATATCTAATATCATCTCTGAACATTTCTAATGCTGAATTGTTGTGAAAGACTTACAGGACTTCATAAAGCCACTCATGTTCTACCAATTAATCAACAAACATTGCGGTGCTGCTGAGGTATCAGAGGCTGCATGATCAGAGTTTAGTAAAGTTACTTTTTAAAAATTACATTTCCTAGGATCCTCCCACCATACTGGTTGAGTAGATACTATAAGTTGAATACAAGAAAGAGTACAGTGGCATTTTTGAAAGAATGCTCAAGGTCCTGCAAGGAAAACTCCAGCAAGAAATGGAGTGAGAATTGCCAGATGTACAAGCTGGGTTTAGAAAGGGCAGAGGAACGAGAGACCACATTGCCAATATCTGCTGGATAATGGAGGAAGGCAGGGAGTTTCAGAAAAAAACATCTTTTTCTGTCTTATTAACTATTCTAAAGCCTTTGACTGTGTGGATCATAATAAATTGTGGCAAGTTCTTGGTGGTATGGGAATACCAAGCCACCTTGTCTGTCTCCTGAGGAATCTGTATAAGGACCAATTAGCAACAGTAAGAACTGACCATGGAACAACAGACTGGATCAAGATTGGGAAAGGCATATGGCAGGGTTGTATCCTTTCACCCAACCTATTCAACTTGTATGCAGAACACATCATGCGATGTGTGGGGCTTGAAGAATGCAAGGCTGGGGTTAAAATTGCTGGAAGAAACATTAACAACCTTAGATATGCAGATGATACCACTTTGATGGCCGAAAGCGAGGAGGAGCTGAGGAGCCTTCTAATCAAGGTGAAAGAAGAAAGCGCAAAAGCTGAGTTGGAGTTAAACATAAAAAAACCAAGATTATGGCAACAAGACTGATAACTGGCAAATAGAGGGAGAAAACATGGAGGCCATGACAGGCTTTGTATTTCTAGGTGCAAAAATTACTGCAGATGCAAACAGCCAGGAAATCAAAGGACATTTCTTTCTTGGGAAGAGAGCAATGTCCAATCTCGATAAAATAGTGAAGAATAGAGACATCAAAATAGGATCGAAGATCCGCACAGTCAAAGCCATGGTATTCCCTGTAGTAACCTACGGATGTGAGAGCTGGACCTTAGAGAAGGCTGAGCAAAGGAAGATAGATGCTTTTGAACTGTGGTGTTGGAGGAAAGTTCTGAGAGTGCAAGAAGATCCAACCAGTCCATGCTCCAGAGTGCCTTGGACCGCAAGAAGATCCAACCAGTCCATCTGGAGAGGCCCTACTTGCGATCCCACCTCCATCGCAAGTGCGATTGGTGGGGACGAGGGACAGGGCCTTCTCGGTAGTGGCCCCTCGACTCTGGAACTTGCTCCCCAAGGACATCAGACATGCTCCAACTCTGGCAGTCTTTAAGAGGAGCCTGAAAATGTGGTTGTTCCAGTGTGCCTTCCCAGAATAAGGAAACCCTAAGCAACATGTCCCTAATCGCACTTTACTAATGATCTAGGATTGTCTGCTTGCTTCATCTCTCTCCAAATACCTATCCTAGTTATATGTCACCTGGTCATGCCCAGCATTTTTTAAAATTTTAATTATTACATTTGGCCCTGCCATAGGTTTTTAATGCATCTTGGTGTTATTGTTACTGTTTATTGCTTTGTTTATGAGTTTATTTATTGTCTGTATTGCTGTTGTTGTTTTTATGGTTGTACTTGGGCTCGGCCTCTTGTAAGCCGCACCGAATCCTTCGAGAGATGGTAGCGGGCTATAAATAAAGGATTATTATTATTATTATTATTACTCCAGGAAATAAAGCCCAACTGCTCATTGAAGGGAAGGATATTAGAGGCAAAGATGAAGTACTTTGGCCACATCATGAGGAGACAAGAAAGCTTAGAGAAAACAATGATGCTGGGGAAAATGGAAGGAAAAAGGAAGAGAGTCTGACCAAGGGCAGGATGGATGGATGGTATCCTTGAAGTGACTGGCTTGACTCTGAAGGAGCTGGGGGTGGTGACAGCTGACAGGGAGCTCTGGCCTGGGCTGATCCAGGAGATCATGAAGAGTCAGAAGTGACTGAACGAATAAACAACAACAAAATCTATGTGCATTACCTACTTTCTACTAGGCTATTGTTTCTGAAAGTATAATCTTGTAGGCAGGAAAGTCTACGAATTGAATTCTTAATCATTTTGAAACTTACAATCTTCAAATAACCCGGAACTAACATTTATTAATGACACTGCAAATCCATGCACTGATTTGTGATGTTTTTGCAGGAGGGAGTGCTTCTGAGTTCCTGTAAGCCCAAGGGTATGCACATGTATTTAAGAGAGTGTGTAAAGCAAGGCCAAACAAATGACTCATGCTAACCTGCGCATCGATGGCAGAACATATTGCAAAGATCAACCCCATTCCAGCTTGTGTTCAATTTGGAAATGCCAAGGATTGTTTCATAGTCTTCTGCGATGTTCATTATAAAAGTCCCCAGATGGCAGATGGCTATTAGCTCACCATGACCTATATAAATGTCAAATGCAGAGCTATTGCCCCAGTGAAAATCTCAAAATAAATAACAACAGGAGGGATGCTGTGCTGCTGTCACTGGGGTTTAAGGCTTATGAACTTATGCTAATTTATCCCAAAGTCAGCTATGGAATGAATCTTGTCCTTTCAGCGGGGTAAACTTAGCACCTGTTTGACAATGAAGTCAAATCCCATGTGCTTCACCCTCCTCTTCCTCTTCTTCTTTCTTCCTCTCCCTCCTTCCCTCCATCTCCTGAATATACTTGCCAGCTTTCCCAGGAGGAAACAGCCACATATCTGACATTGTAGGGTATATGCTAGTTGGTATTGATTAGAACAGACTCAACAATACTGATGTCAGCTCTTACTGATGGAACAAGGCAGCCTTTGTTTGCCAGTATTATACAGCACTCGTGTTAACAATGATTTCAAATAGTTTGTTGTTGCCATTATTGATCACTTGGACTGAAAAAAAAAAAACCCGAGAAAGGTTTTGGATTGTTAAGGGCTCCGCAAGAGTGATGTGTCTTGACAAAAATCACTTCTTCCACATGAGGGCCAATATAATAATAATAATAATAATAATAATAATAATAATCTATATAAATAAAAATGCAATGTTCGTTTGTGGGATTAACAGAACTCAAAAACCACTGGACAAATTGACACTAAATTTGGACACAAGACACCTAACAAACCAATGTATGTCCTTCACTCAAAAAAAAAAAAGATCTTGTCATTTGGGAATTGTAGTTGCTGGGATTTATAGTTCACCTACAATGAAAGAACATTCTGAACCCCACCAACGATGGAATTGAACCCAATTTGGCACACAGTTCTCCCATGAACAACAGAAAATACTGGAAGGGTGTGGTGGGCAGTGTCCTTTGGTTTTGGAGTTGTAGTTCACCTATATCCAAAGATCCAAAAGATCCAAAGATGACTGTGGACTCAAACAGTGATTGATCTGGACCAAACTCTACACGAATACTCAATGTGGATAGTACAGAGGGAGGGGAGAATCCCACGTGGACCTGGCAATTGTTGTCTTGCAATGCAATGTGGGATTGAGCCAGAGACCATTATGGAAGAGATGCACAGAACTGACAGCTTCATCCTTTGGGGTCTGGAAGAAGGGGTTGTTTGGATCTTGAGTGTGTTCTCACGTGGGAAAGCTGGGGGTACACACCCGTGGGACAATATGTGAATAAAAAGGAGAATATTAGGAGATCGCTGGGGTTATTGTTGATAGATGTTAGCACAATATGTCTGTTTGGTCTTTTGTAACCTGCACTACATGTATGAACGTTATATGTATGTATGTGATATATCTCTTGTCTATCTCCTCTATGTAATGCATTATATGTCACACCTGTTTTTATATGATAAACTCAATAAAATATTAAATATATATATATAAAAAAGGAGAATATTAAAAGATGATCCGCACAGATTATTTTGGGGTTCACTAGAACCTCAATTGTGTTCCCGCGTGGATGTGGGGATGAAGGGGTCATTCATTGGTGATTCATGCAAAATGGGCATTGGGGAGAAAAAAGGTTCACTTCAAACCCTATTTTATTATGGGAGATTTGTATTGTGTCCACATAATGCATGAAATAAAAATACATGAACATGAAAATAATAATACATTATATAAACCAGGTATATAAATTGAATAAAACAACCTCTATTAAAAATAGAATCAGTTGAAAGATCCATGTAATAATCAATATAGCAGCCTAGCTGAATGCACAGGTTGCTAAGTGATTGGCAATCAGTTCTGGTTACTATCTAAACATTATCAAATGCCTGCTGGAAAATCCAAGTTCTTAACTCTTCCCAAAGTGTTGTAGTGTAGGGACTTGTCTAAGTTCACTGGGGAGGGTGTTCCAGAGTTGGGGGGCACCACCAAGAAGTCCCTCTCTCTTGTCCCCACCAACCGCACTAAAGACAGAGGTGAAACCAAGAGGAGGGCCTACCTGGCAGATTTTAGAGCCCACACTAGTTCATAGGAGGAGATGCAGTCATCAAGATATCCTGGCTCCAAACCCTGTAGGGCTTTATAAGTGATAACCTGCACTTTCTCCAGTTCTAGCCCGTACCTTGGGAAGTCTGACTTGGCCACGGTAGTCCATGCTCTAGTTACATCCCATAAAGGCTACTGCAATGCTCTCTATGTGGGGTTGTCTTTGAAGACGGTCTGGAAGCTTCAACTAGTCCAACGAACGGCAGCCAGGTTCAGTTCTTGTGGGTTTTTTCGGGCTATATGGCCATGTTCTAGAGGCATTTCTCCTGACGTTTCGCCTGCATCTATGGCAAGCTTCCTCAGAGGTGAGGCAGCCAGGTTGTTAACAGGAGCGGCGCTCAGGGAGCATACAACTCCCTTGTTGTGCCAGCTCCACTGGCTGCCAGTTTGCTACCGGGCCCAATTCAAAGTGCTGGCTTTGGCCTATAAAGCCCTAAACGGTTCTGGCCCAACTTACCTGTCCGAACGTATCTCCCCTTATGAACCACTGAGGACTTTAAGATCATCTGGAGAGGCCCTGCTCTCAGTCCCGCCTTCATCACAAGCACATTTGGTGGGGACGAGAGACAGGGCCTTCTCAGAGGTGGCCCCTCGGCTATGGGATGCCCTCCATAGGGAAATCAGATCTGCTCCCTCCCTCTTGATATTTCGGAGACAAGTTAAAACGTGGCTATTTGAGCAAGCGTTTACAAATACAGAGTAGCTAATATAGGAAATCGAATGACCCGACAATGGAATTGGACAATGCTTGAGAATAATGAGACGCTGATGATGTTGTTTTTATTGCTTTTGTGATGTCTTATACTGTTTAATGTTTTTTATCTATATTATGTTTTATGTATACTGATTTGTTGGAAACTGCCTTGAGTCGCCAATTGGCTGAGAAAGGCAGTATACAAATATAGTAAATAAATTATAAATAAATATTTTCTAAGGGAGGCACAGAGGTCCAATCTACATTGCCATATGATGCAGTTTCAAACAGCATTATATGAATAGTGTAACTCATATAACGACTGCTTTGAAATGCATTATATAACTCCACACTGACCATATAATACAGTTTCAAACTAAGATCAATTCCAGCATTATTAATACATGGCAGTTACGAATACTATATGTTACATATTGGTAACTTCCAAGCAGGATTCTAGTCACAATTTCTTTAAAAGCAATTACATTTGCTGTAGCAAAGGAAACACATATTGTATTTACTTCTAATAACGAGGTAACCGAGTAACCTGCAGTTTTCATATGGCAGAATTTTTTTCATTACTGTCATATCTTCACATTTAGGTGATAGTCTTAACTGGTCTGTGTGGTGTACAACTGCGGTACCAGTTAAGGAGTCCAATTTTTCATCCATTTAAAGATGATACTTAAATAAAATATTGAAAGCAAACAGGTTAAGAAAAAAACGCAACAGCTTAAAAGTAAAAATTAGATAGAACCTGCTGTTTTATTAGATTTATATTATCCCATGACCTATTATTGCAGCTATATTCCACCATTTATTGCAGTTATATTCCAGATTATTTCACCAGGAGGCTCATGAAAGTGTATATAGTTGCCACCTTGTCTTACTTATCTTTGCATCCATTTATGGATGTATTTTTGTACGGCTTTTCTGTCTGTGAAGCTTTTTTATTTTTTTTCTTTGGATATTGCTGCTATTTGATGCGGCTACATCTGGGATGGAAATATTATAAGCAAATATTGATTTCTTCAATTTGATTTGTATCCTATCTGTCTCCTAAATGAGACTCCAAGGCCCCATTATACAGACAGTATAATCTGGCTGGAAGACGGCTTGAAGTCAGTGTGTCCACAAAATGTTCGCCCCAAATGCCATCTTCAGCCTGCATCCAATTTAAAAAAATGTTGAAAAAAAGACCTCCAGAAATTCCAAATCATGCCATAAAATGTTCTGAAGTTGATTGGTACTGCAAAACAATAGAAGCACTTTTGATCAGAACCGAGAAAGCCGAGAAAAAAAATTACTCCTGAGTTTGGATGGTTCTGATCACTGAAGGCTTGTGGACTCTGCGAGAACTTACACCCAATTCCTGAGGTGCCTGTGTAGGCACTCCAGAGCAAACCAGATCTCTTTGATCCACATCCTGAAGGTTGTGGAAGGGCCCAAAGAGGCTTACAGTATAAGTCAAAATGTAATTAAATATAAAGAAATAAAAATTACTTGAGATCTGCTAATATTTGTGGATAGCATAGGCTGAAAGAATACTCAGGTTCAAATCATTCCACCCCTGTACACTGTTGGCATTGTTCAACTAGCTATTGAAATTGTACTTGAAAATTCATTTCCAGCAAGGCTTCTGTTGACAGTTGACAGATGGCTATAATTCTGTGTGTTTTGTTAGTGCCCTCCTGAGAAATGGGAGTCTCTGAACATAGGTTTTTGTCTCCCCAACAGTCTTTCTTATCTTAGACATGCAGTTTCAGAGCTGCATCAATAAAGCATTAATACCATCTTTGTCAGTAGTGTTGTCAAATCCTGAAAGGGTGGACTTGGATTATCCCTTCACCATGACAGAACCCTACCAAGAAGTGCTTCCAAACTTCCAGAGAAGTGGCTGCTTGCACACTTAGGCGATCCCTCGTTGTCCGAGTAGGATTGTCTTCCAAGATTGGTGTACTGGCGGTGGGTCCGTAGGTTACTGTGGAGCCCTATTCTTGATCTGCATGTTCTCCCGCACTGAGGGCATTGGTTTCCATGTGGAAGGCAGTCCCAGTTGGGGTTGGCTTGACGTGCCTTCCTCTTGGCACATTTCTCTCTTTTGCCCTCCATTCGTGCCTCTTCAAATACTATAGCACTGCTGGTCACAGCTGACCTCCAGCTGGAGCACTCAAGGGCCAGGGCTTCCCAGTTCTCAGTGTCTATGCCAGAGTTTTTAAGGTTGGCTTTCAGCCCATCTTTACATCTCTTTTCCTGCCCACCAACATTCCTGTCGGGCATCTGGACAACATGGCAGGACCAGCAAAATTGATGGCGGTGGACCATCGCTTCAGTGCTGGTGGTCTTTGCTGTTTGGAACATGACCAAACAGTCCAAAAAAACACACAGCAGCCCAGTGATTCCAGTCATGAAAGCCTTCAACAAGTGAAAACTCTGTTCCTCCAGGTATATTATATTATTAGTAAAGACAAGATGGAAATGACTTTAATAAATAAATGTATTATTTTTATATATCATTATATTACAATAGTATTATATTATTATATTACAATACTATTATTATACTGTTTTATTGTATTATATCATACTGTATTAGTATTATTCTATTACATTAATATTTTTGTTATAATACATTAGTATTACTATTATTGTTGTTGTTATTGACCCCTCTACAATCTCCTCTATCTTCAGTCAGTTCATTAGTCATTATTATTATTATTATATATCATTCAGTCCAGCCTTCCAACCCCACAACACCCCTCTGGCTGGGAAACAGGTTAGACAACAAGCACGCTGGCATATGTCCACTTGTGTTCCCAAGATATTTGCAGGATTTTTCATAGGCAACACTGATGGAAACGTTCTAGGAGTTGAGTGCGATGTCTGTAGACAGTCTATGTTTCACAGGTTTATAGCAGGGTTGGGAGGACAATAGCTTTATAAACAAGCACCTTCGTATCCCTACGATGTCCCAGTCCTCAAACACTCTGTGCTTCATTCGGAAAAATGCTGCACTTGCAGAGCTCAGGTGGTGTTGTATTTCAGTGTCAATGTGCTGTTGCACGCTGGGCCTGTGCATCAGACTGTAGACAGGACATAAATTCTGTGTGCCCAATGGGATGCCGGGGCTGCCTCAGATTAAAGGCCCTTGGACCTCCCCAAAACAAAGTTCTGTAGAGGCTTAAAGTAAGTCCAACAAAGTTCTTTATTGATGAAAACAAACAGGTACTTTAAAGGTTTCTTAACTGTTTATTGGCTCTTGCAATCTTGTTCACTGGGAACAGGCACTGTCTTCTTAACTGTATACTAACTAATGGGGAAATCCTTAACTTCTAATCTGGGCAGTCTGTCTTTGCCTCTGTTGGCGTGGAGCCCCTGCACCTGGTACCAACTGCGTCTGGCTTCCGCAAGAGACCCTTACCAGGCAGAGCTTTGTAGACTTCCAGGAAAAAAGAAGGAGTTCAGGTTGCTGTGATGGCTGGCTGAAGTCCCTCAGCAAAGGAGCTGTAAGGCTGTATGACTCCAGTCAGGCTGTAGGCTGTATATCTCCCTGTTCAAGCCGTAGAAGACAAAGCTTTCTACAGGAGCTACTTCGTTTTATGTCCTGTGCGAAAGGCTTCTCTGTGGGAACTGACTCAAAAAGGCTCCTATTCCCTCCAAAACTCAAAAAGGGGCGGGACCAGGGAACCTAACGATAATTGACAGGTGGCTTGCCCTATGATTGCAAACTATAGCAGGAAGCCACCCTGCTGCAAAATCCCAAGCCTGGGATTGCAAACAAACATTTAATGCAAAGCAAACAGAAATGGAGCTCCTGGTACAACTGTACCAGCACAGTCAATGTTGACTTTGGTGGAGAGGTAGCTACCAAGGTAGCGGAAATGCATATACTGCTTGCATATACAGTCACCAATCCACATTTGCTAGTTTGATCTTTGAGGGTTTGATTCATAAGTCTTCTCTAGGGATCTCTAGGTCCTCCAGTGGAACTCTATGATGAACTGCAGATTAACCATAGAATCATGCTGGAGGACTTAAAGATTTTAGAGATAGTACATCACTGGGAATCATTAGTTCTTCCAGTGTGTTCTTTTGCTAATATTGACCCTTGAACTGAACTGTCAGACCTTGATATTAAAGTGATGATGAAATTGACAATGAAACAGAATATGTCAACCTGTAAGAGCACTAAAACTCAAGTGAAATTATAGCAATTGTCTTTCCTCTGTGATTGATGGTGTATTATTTCATTTATTTTTATTTTTTTGCAATCCAGCAAAATTTAGTTAATTTGAATTTGATGCAGAGACAAAGCAGGCTTTTCCCACTGCATCCTCTGGCATGCATATTACTTTATTTGCACAGCCATAACTGTGGTGCTCTGGAGAATACAGTCAGCCAAAGCCTCCATGTGCTGGATACTATAATGTAAATTGCATATGTTGTGCAAAGTTGTTAAAGGCAGCGAGCAGCTGATAATGTGCCTGGAGTTGTGTTAATGTCAGTTGTCATCTGCATGAAGCAAGCTTTTCCCTTCCCATCCATTTTACCTTTGTGATAGACCTACAAATATAGAAAGATTCTGAGCTAAAGAATTCTTAATAGGTGTTGGTTGAACTTTTAGAGCTGGGCCAAATGTTGGAATATGTCTGGAGCGCACATGGCCCGTGTCTGTGTATTCATAGAATCATAAAATCAAAGAGTTGGAAGAGACCTCATGGGCCATCCAGTCCAACCCCATTCTGCCAAGAAGCAGGAATATTGCATTCAAATCACCCCTGACAGATGGCCATCCAGCCTCTGTTTAAAAGCTTCCAAAGAAGGAGCCTCCAGCACACTCCAGGGCAGAGAGTTCCACTGCTGAACGGCTCTCACAGTTAGGAAGTTCTTCCTCATGTTCAGATGGAATCTCCTCTCTTGTAGTTTGAAGCCATTGTTCCGCGTCCTAGTCTCCCTCCTCCCTGTGGCTTCCTCTCACATATTATAAATTTATTCCTGTTTTTGTTTATTGCTTAGCAGAGAATGAAACATGTTGGAGAAATCTGACAAAATCCAGTATTTGAGTCATTTTTCCAAGTTCTCAACTTGCCTAATTCAGTTTCTTCAACCCCTCAATACAGTTTCTTATATTTTTTCATTCACTGGACCAAATTTGGCACAAATACTCGATATGCCCACATTTGAATACTGGTGGGGTAGATTGGGAATTGATTTTGTCATTTTGGAGTTCTGGTTGCTGGGATTTATAGTTCACCTACAATCAAAGAGCATTCTGAACTCCACCAACAATGGAATTGAACCAAACTTGCCACCCAGAACTCCCATGACCAACAAAAAATACTGGAAGGGTTTAGTGGACATTGAGCTTTGGAGTTGTAGTTCACCTACATCCAGAGAGCACCGTAGACTCCAACAATGATGGATCTGGACCAAACTTGGCACAATTACTCAATATGCCCAAATTTGAACAATGATGGAGTTTGGGAGAAATAGATTTTGACATTTGGGAGTTGTAGTTGCTGGGATTTATAGTTCAAAGAAAATGTAAAGATGTCCTGTTACTATAAACTTCACCAAAAATGCTAATTAGAATATCCAGTACAGTACACAAATAAATACATAGGGACTATTTACAATGGTGTAACCAACGTAATATTCATGTTAGAATGTTATCAAAATAATTAGTCAGATCTTCCATAAGCTGTGTGGATAAACTTCAACACATCCAGTACTGTCCCATATATATTGTCCCATCTGGACCAAACTTAGCACGAATACTCAATATGTCCAAATGTAAACACTGGTGGAGTTTGGGGAAAATAGACTTGACATTTGCGAGTTGTAGTCGCTGGGATTTATAGTTCACCTACAATCAAAGAACATTCTGAAGCCCACCAATGATAGAATTGGGCCAAACTTCCCTCCCAGGACCCCCAGGACCAATAGAAAATGCTGTATTTTCTGATGGTCTTTGGCAACCCCTCTGACCCCCTTAGGGGTCCCAACCCCCAAGTTGAGAAATGCTGCTCTATAAGATCAACTGGATGGTATGAATTTTCCTAGCAGAGTATTTGTCATGTGCAGATGCATTCTGAGATGATATCAATCACTACTGTCAATAGTATTCTACTTGTAATTTTGAGTGGGAATATAGTGAGCTTATGTGCACCCAAGGGACAGGGCAGGCATCATGGAAATGTGACCTTTAGCAAATCACAAAGAAACAGCTGTTGCAAAACAGAAAGATCTGTTTTGAATGAGAGTACTCTATCTTTAATTTCACTATTATCACAACCCCAAATTCTGAATCAACAGACCCATCCCTCTGAATATACCTTTTACTCCACCATCCCAGGGACTCATATCCGACAACTGTCCCCACTTGGCAGGGACATGCCTGATCAATGCTCCGCCCTCTATTTTTTCAGCAGCTTTTTAAATCATAGAATCATAGAATCATAGAATCAAAGAGTTGGAAGAGACCTCATGGGCCATCCAGTCTAACCCCCTGCCAAGAAGCAGGAATATTGCATTCAAATCACCCCTGACAGATGGCCACCCAGCCTCTGTTTAAAAGCTTCCAAAGAAGGAGCCTCCACCACACTCCGAGGCAGAGAGTTCCACTGCTGAACGGCTCTCACAGTCAGGAAGTTCTTCCTCGTGTTCAGATGGAATCTCCTCTCTTGTAGTTTGAAGCCATTGTTCCATTGCATCCTAGTCTCCAGGGAAGCAGAAAACAAGCTTGCTCCCTCCTCCCTGTGGCTTCCTCTCACATATTTATACATGGCTATCATATCTCCTCTCAGCCTTCTCTTCTTCAGGCTAAACATGCCCAGCTCCTTAAGCCGCTCCTCATAGGGATTGTTCTCCAGACCCTTGATCATGCCCCAGTCTTTCTCCTCCCAGTTTCTCATTTTGTCCTCATTGTGCAAAAGTAGCTTGAACTCAGAATCCCCCAGGTTTTGATGTACTTCAGCCTGACTTTGTACAACCCCAGCTATCTCCTAATGGTTCTGTTTCTTTATCTGAGTAATCTCTGCTGTGAAGTGGGATGCTGTGTTTGCAGCATTCTTCTAATGGAGGGAGTGGGGACTCTGCCACCTTCTCTAATGAGAGGAGACAGAGGTGTTGCTGAAGGGACCTTTCCTTTTTCTGGAGGATATCACGAAGTGTGGTTACTACTGCCACAATTCCCTCCTCTTTTGAAGGCAAAGGAGCATTTTATTTATTTATTTATTTATTTACAGCATTTTTACCCTGCCCTTCTCAACCCTCAGAGGGGGACTCAGAGCATTAAGACTAGCTGTGTTCAAATCTGGGGGGGGGGGGGGGTTGCTTACCTCCATTTCTAAGCTGAAGAGCTGGCAGTGCTTGTCGATACCTCCAAGGTCATGTGGCCGGCATGACTGCATGGAACACGGTTACCTTTTCACCAAAGCGGTACCTATTGATCTACTCACATTTGAAATTTTCCGAACTGCTAGGTTGACAGAAATTGGAGCTGACAGCAGGAGCTCACCCTGCTCCCTGGGTTTGAACCACTGACCTTTCAGTCAGCGAGCTCAGCAGCTCAGCGGTTTAACTCGCTGCACCACTGGGGACTCCTGTAAGGATTATATTTATTTACTAGCCATCCCCTGCCAGGCGTTGCTGTGGCCCAGTCTGGTGATCTAGAAAATAAATGAGAAAGTGTTGGTTTCTAATATATGTAATTCCTTTATGCTTGTGGGTAAACAGTATTTCTTGCTGTTTCTTTGTCAGTGTTGGTTTGCCTACTCTGGAACATGCAATTCAGGGGCGGCTCAACCCATTATGCAAAGTAAGCATTTGCGGTATAGTTGATTTTGCCCAGGGGAGCTCTTGAGGCGCTCTTGGGGGAAAATAGACCTTGACATATGCGAGTTGTAGTTACTGAATTGTATAGTTCACCTACAGTCAAAGAGCATTCTGAACTCCACCAATGATGGAATTGAACCAAATATGGCACACAACTCCCATGACAAACAGAAAATATATATCAGTGATTGGTTGGGGGGGGGGGGGGAGGCACCAAAATACTGTTGAAAATTATCTAGGGCTGCCTCTGATGCAACTTATTTATTATTTATTTAGCAGTTTTGTATACCGGTCTTCTCACTTCCGTTCGAGGGACTCAGGCCGGTTTCCAACATCAATATTACAGACAGTCATTAAAAACATCAATTTCTAAATCACATTAAAACATTAAAACATTAATATAGCAAAATACAGGCATATAAATTACAATGGTCAGTCGTCATCAAATAATCATTGTTCGTCATCATCCACCCATATCATGGGATCGTGGCTCATTCGTCGAATGCCAATTTCCAGAGCCAAGTTTTCACCTGTGTTCTGAACGTCAAGATAGAAGGGTCAGTTCTGATCTCCAGTGGAAGGGAGTTCCAGAGTCGAGGGGCCACCACCGAGAAGGCCCTGTCCCCACCAGACGTGCTTGTGAGGCCGGTGGAACCGAGAGCAGGGCCCCTCCAGATGATCTTATAATTTATAATTGTCGTTCTTTAGGGGCCCCTTTCAAATCTAGGATACCATATCTCTCTCTGTGTGAATCATATATATTGATCTATATATATGGCTGGATGGCTCTTTGTCAGGCTGGCTTTGATTACGTTTTCTTGCCCTGGTGAAGGGAGTTGGACCGGATGGCCTTAAGTATTTTCTGTTGGTCATGGGGGTTCTGTGTGGGAAGTTTGTCCCAATTCTGTCATTGGTGGGGTTCAGCATGCTTTTTGATTTTAGGCGAACTATCAATCCCAGGAACTACAACTCCCAAATGTCAAGGTCTATTTTCCCCAAACTCCATCTGTGTTCATATTTGGGCATATGGAATATTCGTGCCTAGTTTGGTCCAGATCCGTCATTGTTTCAGTCCACAGTGCATTCTGGATGTAGGTGAACTACAACTTCCAAACTCAAGGTCAGTGCCAACCAAACCCTGCCAGTGTTTTGTGTTGGTCAGGAGAGTTCTGTGTGTCAGGTTTGGTTCAATTCCATCGTTGGTGGAGTTCAGAATGCTCTTTGATTATAGGTGAAACTCTCAAATGACAAAATCATAATTTTTGAGTGATGGTCACTCCTTGTGTTGTGAAATGTTTTGTTGCCAAATTTGGTGTGATTTCGTTCATTGGTTCTTTTGTTTTTAAGGTACTCATTACGCACAGAGCATTTATATATATATAGATTTACCATATTTGTATCCCACCCTTCCCACCCCAAAAGGCGGCCTTACAACAGGCAGCAATTCAATGCCATACACACGTATGTTCATAGAAATAAACAATTACAATTATATTTTTGTATTTAAGGCCTTCCATGCTCAAAGTACAGCTGAACTGAGAGTTGAATACTCTGCGCAACCGATGAAAGGAAAAGCAAAAAAGGTAGATTGGGGCAGTAGTGCAAAACAGGTGATGTTATTGTTGTTGTTGTTGAGATAAGACAAAATAAATGAACCCTCTTCTTCTGATATTTGCCCTATGATACCATCAAAACACTTTGTTTAATGATAGGGCTAGTCTTGGTTGCCAATAATTGTTTTGTTTTTCTGTAGGAATCAGCTCTCTCACCTCTCTCCTTTTCTTGCACACATAATTTAAAAGAAATCTGTTACAGAAGCAAAAAAAATTATTCCAGCTCTCATCTCCTTTATTCCTTGTGAAGTGGCTTCCTCTTATCCTGTCTTGCAAGTTTTCTATGATTGAAATTTGAAAGCATGTAGTTGTTCATCTGAGAGTGATTAAAGAGCCTCATTTCTTGGAAGAGTCAGTACTCATCATCTGCTGTGATGAATGAGTGCCTAACGTCCCACGATCCCATTATATTGTGATTAATTGTGCCAGTTTAAGTCAATAATTCATTTGTTAAAAATAGGTTTGCAAAGTATCATTTGTCTCTGGGGAGCAATCAGAATATTAAAAAAAATCATTTGCTACTTCTCATTAAATTAGTGTTGGGAGTTCTCCTGAAAGGTTCTGTTCATCAAACATTTATTGCAGGCTTATTTGATAAGAAGTTGTATTTGTCTAAAATTATGTCTGCTAACAGACATAATGGCTTGCATTTTCCCAGCATTAATGCAAGGGCTTTAAGTCTAAATAGGTGTGTAACTGAGAGGGAGAGGATGGAGCTCAGGATAAGAGTGATTTCTGCATGCTTGTTTTAGGAAATTGAAAGGAATAATGTCCTCGTTTTTCAAACAAACTGGGGACATCTTCCCTCCTCTTGGTATGACACTCCCTTAATGGCAGGTTGAGCATCTGCAGTGAGAAATATCGGGACCCCAAAGTCTCATATTTATAAATGGCTGTAAATGCTGCATTCATATTCATTGAGCCATTAAAAGATGCTCTCCGCTGCAAATGGTTCTAAGAGGAATGTATCGAGAATATCACCTAGTTTGTTACTAGTGATTGTAGCCATCGCCAGAAAAAGCCACATTTTCATTTTTGTCCTACTTCTGTAGTATATGCTGCTAACACAGATTACATAGTTTCACTCAAAGTTTCAAAAGACAGGTTCCAGACCCAGGAACACATATGCTCCAATAATTTAGTTCACCCTTTTGTTGCTAGCAATTTTTTTGTTATTATTCTGTAAATGGAATCTGTATATATATTGGTCTAGTGAATGAAAATACATCCTGCATATCAGATATTTACATTACGATTCATAACAGTAGCAAAACCACAATTATGAAGTAACAACGAAAATAATGTTATGGTTGGGGGTCACCACAACATTTGTTTGTTTGTCATGTCAGAGCAACCAGTCCATTATATTACATTTCTAACAGAACAAAGCAAACAAACAGACAAATACAAAACTTGTGAGTTTGTAGTTGGTTAAATGTCCTTTGACCAGTATCTGACCACTTGGAGTGCTCCTGGTGTTGATGCAAGAAGGTCCTCCATTGTGCATGTGGCAGGGCTCAGGTCTCATTGCATGGTCAGTGGTTTGCTCTTCTCCACACTCGCATGTCAAGGATTCCACTTTGTGGCCCCATTTCTTGAGGTTGACTCTGCATCTCGTGGTGCCAGAGCGCAGTCTGTTCAGTGCCTTCCAAGTCGCCCAGTCTTCTGTGTGCCCAGGAGGGAGTCTCTCATTTGGTATCAGCCATTGGTTGAGGTTCTGGGTTTGAGCCTGCCACTTTTGGACTCTCACTTGTTGAGGTGTTAGTGAGTGTCTCTGTAGATCTTAGAAAACTATGTCTAGATTTAAGTCATTGACATGCTGGCTGATACCCAAACAGGGGATGAGCTGGAGATGTCTCTGCCTTGGTCCTTTCACTATTGGCTACTAATTCCCGGCGGATGCCAGGTGGTGCAATACCGGCTAAGCAGTGTAATTTCTCCAGTGGTGTAGGGGGCAGGCACCCCGTGATAATGCGGCATGTCTCATTAAGAGCCACATCCACTGCTTTAGTGTTGTGAGATGTGTTCCACACTGGGCATGCATACTCAGCAGCAGAGTAGCACAGCGCAAGGGCAGATGTCTTCACTGTATCTGGTTGTGATCCCCAGGTTGTGCCACTCAGCTTTCATATGATATTGTTTCTGGCACCACAACATGAGGAACTGTATTAAGGGGTCGTGGCATTAGGAAGGTTGAGGACCACTGCTATATGCCCTATATATTCATGTATAACTCTAAAAATCAATGGAAAACCTGGGTTGACTTATCCATGAGTCAGTGAGAGAACTATATGTTAACACTTATGGAAAAAGGAGAGGAGTGGTGGAGGGCAAGAGCTTTGTCAGCCTTGGGAAAACATAAAAGAAGCAATGCCTCCCTCTTCTCTCTCTACCATGACGCTGTTTCTGGCCACCTGAGGTAGTACTTTCCCCTGTCCATGGGATGACATTCAACTTATTCATGGGTCATATCAAAATCCATAATGGGAATATTATTTCAGTTCTTTTTGCAACTCAGTTTTAAACCAATCCTGGGAATAATAATGGATAACCTTCTCTGTTAAGGGAAACATCCCTTATTCCTCAGTAAACTGAGGAAGGGGGAAATAAAATGAAAAAGGGAAAGAATACTGAATCATGGTATCCATTTAAGGAAATGTGCACATTAAGGATTGGGAAGGGTGCGGCCCTGAAATAGGTCTGCTTTAATTTTAGAAAGATGGCATACAATTTATGAATCTATTGTTTCTCTGCAAGATTGGCTTCAGCCCTGTTGCTTGTGTCTCCTTGATACCTTATAGGCCACACCTGCCCAACAGGCAAAAAGCACTGCACAAACCCTTCATTGTTTACAAAGCTTGAGGTTTGACAGCAAGTTCCCTGAATGTGACAGCCTTGGCCAAAAAATATGCCACTGCTACAGGGAAGCTAGAGAAGAGGTGATGGAAGAAGACATTTTTTGACATTTGAGTGAACAGTTACACATCTGTGTGAAGCATCTCATTGTAACCAACTGCCTAAGCAGAAGGAAACAAGAAGTGAAAGTTGGCTTAAAAGGGCCAGGACTGGCATGGCAGGGTTGCAGGCTCATTACCTCTGTGGAAACTGCTTGATCTCCTTCGCGGGAGTAGATTGCTAAGTGTCTGGAAAGAAAGGATCATAGGTTCGGACCATTTCAGACTGTATCTCACTCAGGAGCAAAATCATGTTTGAATGCATTCCCACTGTTATGGACAATGTTAGTTACAATGTGCACTATCCCATTCCCTTGTCTTGTTTACAGTTTGGCCATTACTTTACTTAGGCGATCCCTCGTTGGACGAGTAAGATGGTCTTCCATTATGGATTTCCTTGTGGGTCCGTAGGTGGCTGTGGAGCCCTATTCTTGCTCTGCATCTTCTTCCGCAGTGAGGGCATTGGTTTCCAGGTGGAAGGCGGTCCCGGTCGGGGTTGGCTTGACGCGCCTTCCTCCTGGCACGTTTCTCTCTTTCACCCTCCACTCGTGCCTCCTCGAATTCTGCAGCACTGCTGGTCACAGCTGTCCTCCAGCTGGAGCGCTCAAGGGCCAGGGCTTCCCAGTTCTCGGTGTCTATGCCAGAGTTTTTAAGGTTGGCTTTCAGCCCATCTTTAAATCTCTTTTCCTGTCCACCAACGTTCCGTTTTCCGTTCTTAAGTTCGGAGTAGAGCAACTGCTTTGGGAGACGGTGGTCAGGCATCCGGACAATGTGGCCGGCCCAGCGGAGTTGATGTTGGAGGACCATCGCTTCAATGCTGGTGGTCTTTGCTTCTTCCAGCACACTGACGTTTGTCCGCTTGTCTTCCCAGGAGATTTGCAGGATTTTCCGGAGGCAGCGCTGATGGAATCGTTCCAGGAGTTGCATATGACGTCTGTAGACTGTCCACGTCTCACAGGCATATAGCAGGGTTGGGAGGACAATGGCTTTATAGACAAGCACCTTGGTCTCCCTACGGATGTCCCGGTCCTCAAACACTCTTTGCTTCGTTCTGGAAAATGCTGCACTTGCAGAGCTCAGGCGGTGTTGTATTTCGGCGTCGATGTTGACTTTGGTGGAGAGGTGGCTGCCAAGGTAGCGGAAATGGTCCACATTTTCTAATGTGACACCATTAAGCTGTATTACTGGCATTGGAGAGGGATTGGCTGGCGACTGCTGAAAACATTGGTTTTCTCAATGTTCAGTGACAGGCCGAGCTTCTCGTATGCTTCTGCGAAGGTGTTTAGAGTGGCTTGTAGATCTTCTTCTGAATGCGCACAGACGACATTGTCATCAGCATACTGGAGTTCTATAACAGATGTTGTTGTAACCTTGGTTTTGGCTTTCAGTCTGCTGAGGTTGAATAGCTTGCCATCTGTCCGATAGATTATTTCCACTCCGGTGGGAAGCTTCCCATCAACAAGGTGAAGTATCATAGCGATGAAGACGGAGAATAGAGTTGGGGCGATAACACATCCCTGTTTGACACCGGATTCCACTTTAAATGGGTCACTTTGGGAGCCACTGCTGTCCAAGACTGTTGCCATCATGTCATCATGGAGGAGCCGCAGGATGTTCACAAATTTGTTAGGGCACCCGATTTTGTGGAGGATGGTCCAGAGAGCGCTGCGATTCACTGTGTCAAATGCCTTTGCAAGGTCGATGAATGCCATGTACAGGGGTTGGTTTTGTTCCCTGCATTTTTCTTGGAGTTGTCGTGCAGTGAAGATCATGTCCACGGTTCCTCTGGAGGGGCGGAAGCCGTTCTGGGATTCTGGGAGGGTGTCTTCTGAGAGGGGCAGAAGGCGGTTTGCAAGGATTCTTGCGAGGATTTTCCCAGCGGAGGTTAGAAGGGAGATACCTCGATAGTTTCCGCAGTCTGTTCTTTCCCCTTTTTTGAAGAGGGTGATGATGGTGGCGTCCTTGAAATCTGCTGGGATTTTCTCGGTCACCCACACTTTTTCTATGAGCTGGTGGAGTTGGTGTGTTAGCTCAGGTCCTCCCTCTTTAAAGATTTCAGCAGGGATTCCATCTGGTCCACTGGCTTTGTTATTCTTCTGTTGGCTGATGGCATTGCTGACTTCTTCCAAACTAGGCAGTGCTGCAAGCTCATCCCTGGTTTGTTGTTGTGGGATTTGTGAGAGGACCTCGTCGGCCACATTGGAGCTGCGGTTCAGGAGGCTTTGGTAGTGTTCTTTCCAACGTAGTGCAATTGAGTTTTGGTCCTTCAGGAGTTTGGTTCCATCTGATGAGCGTAGAGGCTGTATGCCATGGTTTCTTGGTCCATAGATGACCTTTGTGGCTTTGAAGAATCCCTGAGCATTATGGGTATCTGCCAGGTGTTGGATTTCTTCGGCCTTCTTTGTCCACCAGATGTTCTTGAGTTCTCTTGTCCTTCTTTGGACCTCAGCTTTTGCACTAGCATAGATCTTTTTCTTAGCAGCACAGTTGATGTCTCTCTGCCATGCTTGGAAGGCTTTCCTTTTCTTGTCAATTAGCTGTTGGATCTCGATGTCATTTTCATCAAACCAGTCTTGATGTTTCTTGGCTTGGTATCCAATAGTTTCTTCGCAAGCTTGGATGATGGAGGTCTTCAGTTTGTTCCAATGTTCCTCAACATTTTCGGGGTGTTCTGTGGGTAGATGGTCCTTGAGTGCTGTTTGGAGATGGGCTCGTCTGGAGGGCTCCTGAAGGGCTTGGGTGTTCATTTTGCGCCTTGTCTTCCTTCCTTGGAGTCTGCGCTTGGGGGCGATCTTGATAGCCATCGAGGATCGAATTAGCCTGTGGTCAGTCCAGCAGTCGTCAGCACCTATCATGGCTCTTGTGAGGAGCACGTCACGGCGGTCTCTGGCGCGTGTGATTACATAGTCTAAGAGGTGCCAATGCTTTGACCGGGGGTGCTTCCATGATGTCTTGAACTTGTTTTTCTGGCGGAAGAGCGTGTTGGTGATGACAAGGTTGTGCTCCGCACATTTGGTGAGAAGCAGGATGCCATTTGAGTTGCTGTTTCCAACCCCGTCTTTTCCTATGGTGCCTGGCCACAGGTCGAAGTCTCGCCCGACTCTTGCATTGAAATCCCCCAGGAGAATGATTTTGTCCTCCTTAGGTATCCCCGATAGGACGGTGTCCAGCTGACAGTAGAATTTCTCCTTGATGTCTTCATCAGCGTCTAGTGTTGGTGCATAGGCACTTATGATGGTTGCCCGTTGGTTTTTGGCAAGATCAACTCGGAGGGTGGAGAGACGTTCGTTGATACCAGTGGGTGCTTCGGACAGATGTTTCATCAGATCATTTCTTATAGCGAAGCCAACTCCGTGCATTCTTTGGTCTTCTTTGGGCAGTCCCTTCCAGAAGAAGGTGTAGCCTCCTTTTTCTTCTTTCAGCTGTCCCTCTCCTGCTCTCCGGGTCTCCTGAAGGGCTGCTATGTCGATGTTGAAGCGTCCCAGCTCCCTTGCGATGATGGCAGTTCTGCGTTCGGGGCGTTCACTGCCACTGTTGTCCATCAGAGTCCGTACGTTCCACGTACCGAAGTTCATTTTTCTTTTTTGGCCGCAGGGTGGTGACCCCACTGGACGCGGCAGTCCAGTCAGGGATGAGTGAGGCAGACTATGTTTGGGGCACCTTTTCTAGCCCCCTCCCCATGTGGGGTGAGCAGAGTGGGTCCTCAATAGGGCTGCTCAGTCGTGGATACAGCTGCCGAACTACTCAACTGCCTCGGACCTTGAGGTAGAACGACTGAGTCCGTACCCACCGCCCATGTGCCAGTCTGTGACTAGGGGCTTCCAGATTTCACAGTCCTGCCCCCGTCGCCACTCGCTGATCGCCATGGGACTTTGGTTGGTTGGTTTTTATTTTCTGTGGAAGACGCCTGTGCGTGGGTTTTTTTAATGTGTGGAGGTCAGTGCACAACTGATCAACACACAGACTTCACAGAGTGAGGTTCCACTGGTGATGTAGTTTAACACAATGACCGTGGCTTCTCAGTCTGTTGCAGCCTTCTTCCGCCTTCGCAGCCGTTGTAACATGTGCCATGTTATCCTCCGCCTGCTCCGCCGTTGAGGTCTTTGGGTCTTCGGACTGTGCTTGGTCTGGGACCTCCCCCGCAGCCACTCCTGGGAGTGCACGACTCCAGTTGTTGTGCCTACAGGTTCATCGGAACACGCAAGCCCCCTCACCACGACAAGGTGACAGTCCATCGAGGGGGAGTTTGGCCATATCTTATGGCAGTTGCCACCATAGGTTATTGGGTGTTGTTCTGCATTTTACATTGTTATTTTTAAATTTTTGTATTATACTGTGTGGTTATTGTATGCATTGTGTGTAGACACTTTGTGTCGTATGTAAACCACCTCGAGTCCCTTCAGGGAGATGGAAACAAGATACAAAAATGTTGTTGTTGTTGTTATATTATTATTATTATTATTATTATTATTATTATTATTCTGACACAAAAACACAGTATGTCACAGCAACCAGGGAAGTAATGCTACCCCTCTATTCTGCTTTGCTTAGACCACACCTGGAATATTGTGTCCAATTCTGGGCACCACAATTTAAGAGAGATATTGACAAGCTGGAATGTGTCCAGAGGAGGGCAACTAAAATGATCAAGGGTCTGGAGAACAAGTCCTATGAGGAACGGCTTAAGGAGCTGGGCATGTTTAGCCTGAAGAAGAGAAGGCTGAGAGGAGGTATGATAGCCATGTATAAATATGTGAGAGGAAGCCACAGGGAGGAGGGAGCAAGCTTGTTTTCTGCTTCCTTGGAGACTAGGACGCGGAACAATGGCTTCAAACTACTGTACAAGAGAGGAGATTCCATCTGAACATTAGGAAGAACTTCCTGACTGTGAGAGCCGTTCAGCAGTGGAACTCTCTGCCCCGGAGTGTGGTGGAAGCTCCTTCTTTGGAAGCTTTTAAACAGAGGCTGGATGGCCGTCTGCCAGGGGTGATTTGAATGCAATATTCCTGCTTCTTGGCAGAATGGGGTTGGACTGGATGGCCCATGAGGTCTCTTCCAGCTCTTTGATTCTATGATTCTATGAAATGAGATCTGTATGCTGGATTTCGTATCACAAAAAGTCATGCCCACCTCATTCCCCTGCTATCCATCGCCCTTTGCAGTCACACAGGGAAGGAAAATTGCAAGATTACTTTTAAAATCTTGCAGTTTCCCTTCTCTGTGTGACTGGGGAATGAGGTGGGTGTGGCTACGGCCAGCTCTTCTTGACAGCCACTGGGGGTGTGGCCTTCACGAAGAGCTGGGCGTGGCCACACCCACCTCCTCCCTCTGCCATCCATTGCCCTTTGCAGTCTCACAGAGAAGGGAAACTGCAAGATTACTTTTAAAATCTTGCAGTTTCCCTTCTCTGTGTGACTGCAAAGGGCGATGGATGGCAGGGGAATGAGGTGGGCGTGGCTATGCCCAGCTCTTCTTGACGGCCACTTGGGGTGTGGTCTTCAGGAAGAGCTGGGCGTGGCCACGGCCACCTCACCCTTCCGCATCGCCACTTCTAACCAGGGGGGCCAGGGAAACTGCGAGATTGTAAACCTTGACCAGACATACGAAAATAATTCTGAAAAATGGGTAAATTGTTTCAATTCGTTATTACTCCTCATACTATTCCAGCATGGCTCGAAATTGTTTTAAAAGTCATCTATATATATAAAAAGAGAAAGGGCGTCCAATGGGACAGCAAAACTAAAAAAAAAACCCGACGAAAATTTACCAAATTTCCCATGCAGATACCTCAACCCACAAGGTATGCACAAATCGATTCAAAATACTAAACAACATTAAAACACACTCACAATTAGACAAAACAACTGAGCATGCGCAATGGCGCCCCGCCGCAAGTCCCCGGTGTGCGCACATGGCTGACCGGCTGGCCGGCCAACGCACCCTCCGCGCAAGCCATGCCCCCATCCTCCATCCCCCGCCCCGCCCCACACGATCACGCCACACCACGCCCCCTCCCTCCCCACCCCGCCCCACACGATCACGCTACACCACGCCCCCTCCCTCCCCCACCCCGCCCCACACTATCACGCCACACCACACCCCCTCCCTCGCCCCGGCCCACATGATCACGCCACACCATGCCCCCTCCCTCCCCCGCCCCGCCCCACACATTCATGCCACGCTTCCTCCCTCCCTCACCCCCACATGATCACGCCACACCATGCCCCTCCCTCCCCTGCCCCACCCCCCACATTCACGCCACACCACGCCCCCTCCCTTCCCCGCCCCGCCCCACACGATCACGCCACACCACGCCTCCCCGCTCCGCCCCACATGATCACGCCACACCACGCCCCTCCCTCCATATACCGCTCCATCTCCCCGAAGGGAAGGAATGAAAGAGGGGGGGAAGGAAAGATAGGAAAAAAGGAGAGAAAGAGGGAGGGAAGGTTGGCCACAGCAACGCGTGGCGGGTACAGCTAGTTTAAATACGAATTCATTCCGATTTTAGAAACTTCCGAACCAGATCAACTAAGCTTAATGCTTTTCTCAGTCTGTTTCTCCTCTCTATGATCTTGCAACTGTTGTGGAACAGCAGCTTCATGCAATAAATTCCTAGGACACGGAGACACCATGATTCAAATCCCTGCTCAATCGTGGAAACTGTGGCAATGGACAAGTCACACCTTCTTAGAGAAAAAATAAATAAAGCCAAGGCAAAAAAAAAAAAACCCTCTGAACAAATCTAGCCAAGAAAATGCCATGATAGTTTCACTTTGGGTTTGCTGTGACTTAGAAATGACTTCAAAGCACACAACGGCAACAACAATCTGTCTGTCCCACTAAGCAGAATAAATTCTGCCAATGAAAGAAATAAGGACATTTGCATGAGAGCATCATCAATATCGCATACCAAATTTAACTCTGCGTGACACTGAATGTTGGTTACCTTATCTTTCTTGCTTTTTTAAAAAAAGCCAACAAATACGTAGCCTTGTCTTATACAAATCATTTGACTCCACTCCCTTTCACACTTGCCATCCTGTGGTTGAATTAATCAATGTTTATGAGCTCGATAATTCACATGCAGGTGCTGGTGAAGACATGCAGTAGGCTGCTGAGAAATACACTTTGGTGTGATTTATGGCACAATAACTTATGCATTGTCAGGTCTCATTGTTTAACCCCATAAAAATGCCATTAGTAAAAATAGTTTCACATTTTATCCCCTTATTTGTTCTTTGACAGAAGTCCCATTCAACCATGTCAAAGAAAAAGATTCAGGAAAGAGGGCAGAAGATGCAGCCAATACAGTGACTGGGGGAACCTGATGCTAAACCGATTGTTGAGGTCCCTACATATTATCTTCTAACCAATGAACAAGATCTTCAGACTAGTATTTTACACAGAGAAACTACATATGCAAATGTCCCTTCCCCTCAATTCTGGCCAATATTTGCATTCATAGAATCATAGAATCAAAGAGTTGGAAGAGACCTCCTGGGCCATCCAGTCCAACCCCCTGCCAAGAAGCAGGAATATTGCATTCAAATCACCCCTGACAGATGGCCATCCAGTCTCTGTTTAAAAGCTTCCAAAGAAGGAGCCTCCACCACATACCGGGGCAGAGAGTTCCACTGCTGAACGGCTCTCACAGTCAGGAAGTTCTTGTGTTCAGATGGAATCTCCTCTCTTGTAGTTTGAAGCCATTGTTCCGCGTCCTAGTCTCCAAGTAAGCAGAAAACAAGCTTGCTCCCTCCTCCCTGTGGCTTCCGCTCACATATTTATACATGACTATCATATCTCCTCTCAGCCTTCTCTTCTTCAGACTAAACATGCCCAGCTCCTTAAGCCGCTCCTCATAGGGCTTGTTCTCCAGACCCTTGATCATTTTAGTCACCCTCCTCTGGACACATTCCAACTTGTCAATATCTCTCTTGAATTGTGGTGCCCAGAATTGGACACAATATTCCAGGTGTGGTCTAACCAAAGCAGAATAGAGGGGTAGCATTACTTCCTTAGATCTAGACACTATGCTCCTCTTGATGCAGGCCAAAATCCCATTGGCGTTTTTTGCCGCCACATCACATTGTTGGCTCATGTTTAACTTGTTGTCCACGAGGACTCCAAGATCTTTTTCACACGTACTGCTCTCGAACCAGGCATTGTCCCCCATTCTGTGTCTTTGCATTTCGTTTTTCCTGCCTAAGTGGAGCATCTTGCATTTGTCACTGTTGAACTTCATTTTGTTAGTTTTGGCCCATCTCTCTAATCTGTCCAGATTGTTTTGAATTCTGCTCCTGTCCTCTGGAGTATTGGCTATCCCTCCCAATTTGGTGTCATCTGCAAACTTGATGATCCTGCCTTCTAACCCTTCATCTAAGTCATTAATAAAGATGTTGAACAGGGTCGGGCCCAGGACAGAACCCTGTGGCACTCCACTTGTCACTTCTTTCCAGGATGAAGAGGAAGCATTGGGGAGAATCACCCTCTGGGTTCGTCCACTTAACCAATTACGGATCCACCTCACCGTAGTTTTGCCTAGCCCACATTGGACTAGTTTCCTTGCCAGAAGGTCATGGGGGACCTTGTCGAAGGCCTTCCTGAAATCCAGGTACGCTCCATCCACGGCATTCCCCGCATCTACCCAGCTTGTAACTCTATCGAAAAAAGAAATCAGATTAGTTTGGCATGACTTGTTTTTGATAAATCCATGTTGACTATTAGCGATGACCGCATTCATCTGTAACACTCACAATGATATCTGAGGATAATTTCAAATATTGAGCCATATTACTATGCTGGTTTGTCTATCTCGTGCAATAAAGTCCCTAGAATTATGGCACATAATAATAATAATAATAATAATAATAATAATACAACTTTATTTATATACCGCTCCATCTCCCCGAAGGGACTCAGAGCGGTTCCCAGGTAGCATCACAAAACATACAAAGTAAAAACAATATAACCATAAGATTAACAAAACAAAATATAAGCATAAAATTGTCACCATAACACACATATATTAAAAGTAATCCTGCCTGTTCAAGGCAATTAAAAAAATTTAAAGGCTGGGCCAAGATTTGTGCAAGTCCAAAAATTCTAGGGGGCCTGGGAATTGCATGCTATGGCAGGCAACAATAATATCATATTGTTATATATCATAATATCAACCAGCCTGGACACAGCATATTATTTGAGAACACAGAAATGCTGGACCACTCTCATAACCACCATGTCAGACTACACAGAGAAGCCATTGAAATCCACAAGCAGCAGGTGGACAATTTCAACAGAAAGGAAGAGACCATGAAAATGAACAAAATCTGGCTACCAGTATTAAAAAAACTCTAAAATTACAACAACAAAACAGCAGAGAGGAAGCAACCAAGCACAGCTTAACACCTCTCAACAAAATATTCTCCCAGGCTCAGCCAGGCCTTCAAATGCTAATGAACGTGGTCAGTTGAAACATTCACACCTAGCTCCAGCAGAGAAGAGCTCTTGGCCCCACCCCAGTCATTCCACAGATATTCCACATTGTCCTAATTCCAACAGACCTCACTACCTCTGAGGATGCTTGCCATAGATGCAGGCGAAACATCAGGAGAAAATGCCTCTAGAACATGGCCATATAGCCCGAAAAAACCCACAAGAACCTAATAATATCATAGTCTCAAACTGCTGTTATTGTATAGTTCCAAGCTCCTTATAAACTTGGATGCCCTTAATAAGATTTCCCTTTTTTCCCATTCTCCTATAATAACAATAATAGTCGTCATCATCATCATCATCATCATCATCATCATCATCATCATTATCATCTTTATTTATACCCCACCACCATCTCCCCGAAGGGGACTCAGGGCAGCTTACATGAGGCCGAGCCCAGAAATACTTTACAACAAAATACAAAATAAAACCAAAAACACCTTAGGAATACAGTATGCTGGTCTATGCTGTTAGTCACAAGCAGAATACCATAGTGGCCCAAAGTTACAACAACATCTGTTATAGAACTGTTATATGCTGATGACAATGTCGTCTGTGCGCATACAGAAGAAGATCTACAAGCCACTCTAAACACCTTCGCAGAAGCATACACGAAGCTTGGCCTGTCACTGTACATCGAGAAAACCAAAGTGCTGTTCCAGCAGTCACCAGCCAACCCCTCCCCAATGCCAGAGATACAGCTTAATGTTGTAACATTAGAAAATGTGGACCATTTCCACTCCCTTGGCAGCCACCTCTCCACCAAAGTCAACATCGATGTTGAAATACAACACCGCCTGAGCTCTGTAAATGCAGCATTTTCCCGAATGAAGCAGAGAGTGTTTGAGGACCGGGACATCCGTAGGGATACCAAGGTGCTTGTCTATAAAGCTATTGTCCTCCCAACCCTGCTCTATGCCTGTGAGACGTGGACTGTCTACAGACGTCACATGGAACGATTCCATCAGCGCCGCCTCCGGAAAATCCTGCAAATCTCCTGGAAAGACAAGCGGACAAACGTCAGTGTGCCGGAAGAAGCAAAGACCACCAGCATTGAAGCGATGGTCCTCCAACATCAACTCCGCTGGGCCGGCCACGTTGTCCAGATGCCTGACCACCATCTCCCAAAGCAGTTGCTCTACTCTGAACTTAAGAACAGAAAATGGAATGTTGGTGGACAGAAAAAGAGATTTAAAGATGGCCTCAAAGCCAACCTTAAAAACTCTGGCATAGACACTGAGAACTGAGAAGCCCTGGCCCTTGAGCGCTCCAGCTGGAGGTCAGCTGTGACCAGCAGTGCTGCAGAATTCGAGGAGGCACGAGTGGAGATGAAAGAGAGAAATGTGCCAGGAGGAAGGTGCGTCAAGCCAACCCCGACCGGGACCGCCTTCCACCTGGAAACCAATGCCCACACTGCGGAAGAAGATGCAGAGCCAGAATAGGGCTCCACAGCCACATGCGGACCCACAAGGAAACCCATAATGGAAGACCATCTTACTCGTCCAACGAGGGATCGCCTAAGTAAGTAAGTGGACCAAAAATGCAGTGTAAAAGGTCTCCAGGAAAATAAAATAGTAGTCATGCGAAGGTATCTGTGTAGAGATGTTTTGCTGCTTATTGCCCTTTGAGTTGTGTGCCTTCAAGTCATTTCAAGTCTCCAACATTTCATGTCTCCAACATTTGGCAACCCCAAGACACTGGCGTTGGAGGAAACATTTTGAGGGTGCCTTGGACCACAAGATGATCAAACCAGTCCATACTCCAGGAAATAATGCCCAACTGCTCACAGGAAGGAAGGATATTAGAGGCAAAGATGAAGTACTTTGGATACATAATGAGAAGACAGGAAAGCTTGGAGAAGGCAATGATGGTGGGGAAAATGGAAGGAAAAAGAAAGAGGGACCAACCATGGGCAAGATGGATGGATGGTATCAGTTCTGTCACGCGCTGGGCCTGTAATAATTGACTTTTGAAATAGGACGCGCACCTTGTGCCCAGCGGGAAGCCAGGGGCATCTCAAAAGAGGCCTTTAAGGATTTTCCTGTAGAGATAGTCTTTAGAGTCTTTCATGATGTAACAAAGTCCTTTATTGTTGAACAAATCCAACAAATATTTCTCAAATCTTCAATGGGTCAAACAAATGCTTCAAGGCTTTGAATTTACTGGTGGCTTCCTTAATCTTGTCCACGAGGGACAGGCAACTGTCTTCATTAACTGTTCCTTTACTTTAGAGGAAAACCCTTTTTTAAACCTCTTCCAGGCTGACTATAATCTAACTGATGTGGGTCCTACTACCGGATTCAAACTGCGTCGTGAGCACCGAGTAGACCTACCAGTAAAGGCTTGCAAATTCTCCAGCTGGAGGTCTCTGGGTCTGTAAAGCTGTTTTCCCTCTGGAATTTCTTAGAGACTTTAGGGCTGTTTCCCTCAGATGCTGTAAGGCTGAGAGGCTGTGAGCTCTCTGCTAGGGCTGGGCGGTTTCGTTCGTTAATTTTGTAATTCGTTATTGATTCGTATTTAAATTAGCTTACGATCCGATATTGAGCCATGCAGGAGCAACTAAAAATTGAAACGAATTTTTCAATTTATTTCGTAATTGGTTCGTAATTGGTTCGTAATTGGTTCATAATCGGTTCGAAATCGTTTCAAAATCGTTTCAAAATTGTTTCGTTATTATTTCCGTATGTCTGGTGCAAGTTTTATAGTTTTATGTTGTTTGTTTTATTAGTGATAAAAAATAATTTTTTTATGTTGTTTGTTTTATCAGTGATAAAAAAATAAATTATCACACCAACAGTCAACAACAGAGGGAGAGGGAAGCTTCAGAAGTTCCCCCTGTCCCATTTGGAGGTTTTTTTAGCATATTGCGCAATCGCGTCCGCCATTAACAAATCAATTCGAAATTTACAAAAATTCGTAAATTTCAAACTTTTTTAAAAGAAAAATTCGGAATTCTTTTAAAAAACGAAACGCTATGGACCCCCAAAAAACAAAACGAGTTTAGAAACAAATTTTTCCGTTGTTACCCAGGCCTACTCTCTGCCAGAGCTTTGGGACTGTTTTCCCCTGGAAAGTCCCTGGAATTTCCTGGTCTTCAGTTTCCCTGGATGGACTTAAGAAATGAAGCTTTTGTGCAGGTGAAGCTTGTCCACGTCCTCTAACTTAGCTTTCCTCACTAAGACTAACTAAAAATGGCTCCCTCTTCCCTTCCCATCTTCCTGGGAGAAGGGGCGGATCCAAACTTAACAATGATAGACGAGTGGCTTGCCCTATGACTGCAAACCAAAGGAAGCCACCTTTTTGCAGAATCCCTGCATGCAAACACTTAATAGAAAGAAAATAAAGTTGGAGCTCCTGGTACAGACGTACCAGCACAGTATCCTTGAAGTGACTTGCTTGACCTAGAAGGAGCTGGGGGTGTCCAACAGGGAGTACTGGTGTGGGCTGGTCCATGAGGTCACGAAGAGTCGGAAGCAACTGAACGAATAAACAACAACAACAACAAAAGACAACAACAAAAGACAAAACTACCATCAGATTTTCCTGACAAGATTTGTTGTGGGGAGGCTGTCTTTGCCTCCCTCTTACCCATGTTCACCCAGTCAGTTTCCATAGCTGAGTGAGGAATTGAACCCTGGTCTCCAAAGTCCTAGTCCAACACCTAAACTACCACATAACACTATTGCAACTCTAGTGACAAACAAAAGAACTAAACAAAAACAGTTTAAGAAACAGTTGGACAGACATACAAAAACCAAATATGGGTAATGAAACAAATTGGTTTTTAGCTAATGCATAATTAACAACATGCAAGTTGAAGAAACAAGGGAAGAAATAATGCAAATGAATGTAATTACAAAAAGTGATAAATGTTCTTGCATGCTTCTAAAAGTCATAATTCTGTAGTTTCTAAGACAAAATGCAGTTGCTAAGGGAAGAAATGGTTGACCTGGTCGGGAATGTGAGGGACTGGAACTCCAGAGAACAGAAGATAAATTATGAGGAAAAAATATAGTCCTACATCACTGATTTCCTCCTCTAGTTCTATCGCTCAACATGAGTGGATGAAGCACACAGAACAAGCAAAAATTCCGACCATGCCTTGTTGAAGAAGTGAGTAGAGAACCCATTGTTTGGTTCAATAAAGCAATTGAACTAGGAAGGACTGGAAGGAGTCTGTGTCTTATTTATTTGTTAAGTGTAAAGGACACCTTAAAAAGGACCATCTATTACAATGTATTTTGCTAATCTATTGAGCAGAGAACTCTCTCAAAAGTAAGTACTAGCTGGAATTCTTTTTCTATCAAAGGCTTATCTGCCTGCACTTCTGTTTATCTTTGAGATGGAAATAATAGGAGATATGTGGAGCAATACTGGTGGCTAATATATGAGAAGGACAGAAACAGAACCATATTTTGCTTGTTTTGGTGATCTCACTGATGCTCAACTTCACAGAGGTAAGGTGCTTCCAGATACTGACTTTTGTACAAACAAAAAATCTCAGAGGAAGTGAAAACTCCCTATCAGTGGTATTAAAATGTATGTTAGAGGAATTGAATTATGCTTTATTAGGAGACTGAAAGTTTGACTAGATATCCCTATAATGCAAAGCATGAGGAAATCATACACTTTGCCAATCATTAAAGTATGTCTTAGTGTTGATAGCTGGATTTCAGTTAGTGTTGATCTACTCTCTTCACAAAGTCTAATCTGTACTGCCTTTTGGCTGACCTTTTGTGAAATAGTTGCCTTGCTTACCTAAGAAGTAACATCTCTGTAAGTCAGGGCCGTAGCCAGAAAAAAAAATTCAGGGAGGGTTGAAAATTTGTGGGGGGGGGGGGGGTTGAAACTTTGGGGGGGGTTGAAAATTTCAGGGGAGGGGGTTGAAACCTGCCTCCTAGCTCACACTGAAGCAAAGAGCACAGCAGGGGCAGAGCAGCCTTCAGTAGGCTGCAGCTCCGCCCCTGTCAACCACCTCCACCAAGTCTGGTCTCCTTCATGAGGGCCTTCAAATCAACCCCCCCCCCCCAACTTGGTTGCTTTGCTACATCGGCTATTGCTGCAAGTAATAACAGTGTGAATAAATTGTCAATATTTGCTTGAGATCATGCTTGCAGTTCAGGAAGGACTCTTAATTTTTTGTGTCTCATAGACTTAGCATGGGGATTTGGTTAACCAGTTAAAATTCATGAGTAAACCAGGTTTATTTTTTTTAACCTGAAAAATTTCGGGGGGGGGGGGGTTGAATCCCTAAAACCCTTTGATGAACCTTTAAGCAATCTAAAGACTCTGTTTTAAGGAAATCCAAAGGCCTTTAATCTGAGGCAGCCCTGGCGTCCCATTGGGCACACAGAATTTATGTCCTGTCTACAGTCTTATTTATGCACAGGCCCAGCGTGCGACAGCATGATCTTTCTTTCTTTCTTTCTTTCTTTCTTTCTTTCTTTCTTTCATAGATGATTTCTTGGCACAGGATCCCCAAATCTGGAGTAAATACTTGAAGAGCAACACTATCATTGGAAAATAGTGTATAACAGTTGGGAGTAACCTTGTACTTTCCATATGATTTGAGGCACATTTTTCACCAACCTTGACAGGCTGGCTGTGGCTGATAGTTGAATTTATAACAAATGGAAGACACCACTTACTGCTGCCATTGTAAACTGCAATCTAGCTAGAGCAAGGCATTTTAAAACACAATAATTTCCTGGAACAACATGTGCGAAAAGACTACAGTATTCCTACTGCCTCTCCACTTCCTTTAGTTTTTCTCAAGTCATAAATTGTTGCCAAGAGGAAGGAAGTAAGGGATACAAACACTGCCCTAGTTTGCATTTCTTTCCCTCCTCTTTTTCTCTGAAGAAAGAAAAGATTTTGCTCAGTTACTAATTCTGCCCAGGCTCTCCTCTGAGCAGAAACCCAACTGTATCCCTATTAAATTATATAGAGCGAGTCCAGTCCTTGGCTGTCACCGGGACCCATCAGTCCTAATTTATCGCCCCAGGAAACACAGTACAATTATGGTAATAAATAATAATAGGATTCAGTACATGACAACATGACTGATGGAGCCTCTCCGAACTCATTTACATTGCTTTGTGTTGCAATCACCCTGCCTCTAATGTAATGCCAGGCAAATGAGCCTTTTTGAATATTGTGCAATCTATTGCTAGTCAACTGGCACAAAACTCACTCAATAAATCTTGTTCAAACACATGCCTTTAATGACAGGTAAATCAACAATGAAGTAATTGTATTTAATGCAGTGAAAGGCTGGACAAAAACAGTGACCTCAAAGTGACTTTTTGTAAAATGATATGATCTGCTGCACAGGGTGTATCTTGAGTTTTTTTCCACCCCTTCCCTTTAAAGTGGGAACTCCTTGCTCGGATGCACATCACAAAACTAATGACAGTGTTCCCTTTGCATCCTTTGATTTAGTGCTTGACCTCACCAGCAACTGGTGACCCTCAATGAGTTGGCTTAGACCACATAGCTCTTAATGTGGAGTAGACCCTGGACTGCATTTGACTTTCCACCAATTATACCATATATTAGAAAGTATGATTGAAGCGTGTCAGTTCCGTAATCCTCCTCCCTCCTTTCCTCCTCATCCCATCCATTTAAAGCAAAAATTGAAGAAAATTATTTGTTTATGGAGAAAAGGATCCGTGACTGGATTTTCCACTGATGTAATATAAACAAAGGCTGCTGGTGGGGGGCAGATCTGATCAAAGCCAGAGCAGGATTTAATCCCTCTTCTCCTTCACAGTATTCCTTAAATTGTTCTTTAAACTTCAAACTAAGTGAGGTGAACAGGGATCAAATCCTACTTTGATCAGATCAGCCCCCGACCCGCTTGCTGCATTTATTCCCGCATGCAGAAACCTATTTCTTCCTACAGAAGAAAAACCACAAAACTTTGGAAATGTTAGTCTAATGTTGTTTTATAATCCTACATGCCTTGGTTACGTATACTTGTCAGTTTGCCTTAGATTTATTGCATTGCCTTTTGAATTTCTGGCTGGATAATGTGTTTAATAATTGCATTGCATAGTTTTGTATTTGTATTATCCCTTCACACCCACATTGTAAGTCTTCCTTTCATAGAATCAAAGAGTTGGAAGAGACCTCATGGGCCATCCAGTCCAACCCCATTCTGCCAAGAAGCAGGAATATTGTATTCAAATCACCCCTGACAAATGGCCATCCAGCCTCTGCTTAAAAGCTTCCAAAGAAGGAGCCTCCACCACACTCCGGGGCAGAGAGTTCCACTGCTGAACGGCTCTCACAGTCAGGAAGTTCTTCCTCATGTTCAGATGGAATCTCCTCTCTTGTAGTTTGAAGCCATTGTTCCATTGCGTCCTAGTCTCCAGGGAAGCAGAAAACAAGCTTGCTCCCTCCTCCCTGTGGCTTCCTCTCACATATTTATACATGGCTATCATATCTCCTCTCAGCCTTCTCTTCTTCAGGCTAAACATGCCCAGCTCCTTAAGCCGTTCCTCATAGGGCTTGTTCTCTAGACCTCTGATCATTTTAGTCGCCCTCCTCTGGACACATTCCAGCTTCTCAATATCTCTCTTCAATTGCGGTGCCCAGAATTGGACCCAATATTCCAGATGTGGTCTAACCAAAGCAGAATAGAGGGGTAGCATGACTTCCCGAGATCTAGACACTATGCTCCTATTGATGCAGGCCAAAATCCCATTGGCTTTTTTTTGCCACAACATCACATTGTTGGCTCATGTTTAACTTGTTGTCCACGAGGACTTCAATATCTTCTTCACACGTACTGCTCTCGAGCCAGGCATTCTGTATCTTTGCAGTTTGTTTTTCCTGCCAAAGTGGAGAATCTTGCATTTGTCCCTGTTGAACTTCATTTTGTTAGTTTTGGCCCGTCTCTCTAATCTGTCAAGATCGTTTTGAATTCTGCTCCTGTCCTTTGGAGTATTGGCTCTTCCTCCCAATTTGGTGTCGTCTGTAGACTTGATGGTCATGCCTTCTAGCCCTTCATCTAAGTCATTAATAAAGATCCTGAACAGGACCGGGCTCAGGACGGAACCCTGTTTGTGGCACTCCGCTCATCACTTAGAGCAATAGATTCAAGTTAAAGGAAAACAGATTCCAACTGAATATCAGGAAGAACCTATTGGTAGTAAGAGTTGTTTTCCTGCAGAATATACTGCCTCTGAATCCCCTTCTACTCTGCCATATAAATTCCAGATTATCTGCTTTGAACTGAATTATATGGCAGTGTAGACTCATATCTCAGAGCCCCTGGTGGCACAGTGGGTTAAACTGCTGAGCTGCTAACTTTGTTGACCGAAGGTTGCAGGTTCAATTCCGAGGAGTGGCATGAGCTTCCGCTCTCAGCCCCAGCATCTGCCAACCTAGCAGTTCGAAAACATGTGCACATGTGAGTTGATCAATAGGTACCACTCCAGCGGGAAGGTAATGGCACTCCATGCAGTCATGCCGGTCACATGACCTTGGAGGTGTCTATGGATAACAGAGGCTCTTCAGCTCAGAAATTGAGATGAGCACCAAGCCCAGAGTCGGACACGATTGGACTTAATGTCAGGGGGGAAATGCCTGGGTAAAGGCTCCTCAGAGCAAAAGCTGAACTGTATTCTAAAAACCATACAGTTATGCCCCACCAGGTGTGGTCCAAACTTACTAGTTGACCTACATTAGCAGCTGTACATAATAATTAACAGCATAAGGTTTTCTTTAGCACACACATATTTGATCCTGTTATGACTTACTGTAACAGAATCTTCTTTTTTTCAGACAGAGTCTGGACAATCATCTATAAGAGCCAGGGGCGGCTCAACCATTACACAAAGTAAGCATTTGCAGTATAGTTGATATTGCCCAGGGGAGCTCTTGAGGAACTCTTGGGGGAAAATAGACCTTGACATATGTTGTAGTTACTGATGTAGATGTATAGTTCACCTACAATCAAAGAGCATTCTGAACTCAACCAATGATGGAATTGAACCAAATATGGCACACAGAACTCCCACGACAAACAGAAAATATATATCAATGATTGGTTGGGGGGGGGGGGCAAAATACTGTTTGCTTACCATTGAAAATTACCTAGGGCCGCCTCTGTCTTCAATGGTTCAAACAACACTTCAAGGCTTTCTTTACTGTTTACTGTTACTGCTTTAATGTTTTTGATTTGCCTTTGGTTTATATGTAATTGTTATATTGTTGTTTTATTGTGGCCTTGGCCTTTGTAAGCCACATCAAGTCCTGTGGGAGATGCTAGCAGGGTACAAATAAAGATAATAATAATAATAATAATAATAATAATAATAATAATAATAATAATTCTCAGTCTAGTCCTCAATGGACTGGCACCTGACTTTGATTAATTAAACTTTCTCTGTAGGAAAAATACTTTTTAACTTCTCTCAGGCTGACTGTAATCTAAGTCTTACTGATGTGGGTTCCGCTACCGGATCAAACTGCGTCTCGTACACCGAGTGGACCTACCAGTAAGGCCAGTAGATTCTCCAGCTGGAGTTCTTTGGTCTTCCAAAACTGTTTACCCTCCGAAATTCCTCAAGACTTTAGGGCTGTTTCCCTGGAAATCTTTAGAGATCTTTGAATGCTCTTAAGACTGTTCTCCCCCGGAAAGTCTTAAGGGTTGAAGCTCCCACAACGAACAGATAATATATATCAGTGATTGATTGGGGGGGGGGGGATGCTGTTTGCTTACCGTTGAAAATTACCTAGGGCCGCCTCTGATAAGAGTACTTTGATTATATATTTCTGCAGCGTAAGGGATTGGACTGATGGTCTTATGGTCTCTTCCAACTCTAAGTGTGTGACTTTAGTGGTTAGAAGGAAAATTCTATGATATCTGGACTTCACAAGTTTAGACAAATAATGTATAGGAGTCTTGGGTCTTCCACTAATTCTTGGCTGTCTGTACATTCTTAAATACCAGCCTTTGTTTCCCAGCTCTATCCCTTTTCTTTCCCAACTATGGCATTGGTGGAAATATCTGAGAGGTCAGTGTGAAACCATTAAGGTCTCACTATCTCCCACAGCTCTTGCAGTTGATGGCTCCCATATGATGTAAATTGATTAGTGGAATGGCTAGAGGCAGCAGAGAAGAATAATTAAGAAAGGAAGAGAATAGAACAACAAAATCCTTCAATTTTCGAAAATTGTTACCAGTTGTTTGCACCGCAGAGCTTGCTCATCCATGCTGAAAATGTCAGACCTAGTTCACACGGTTTTCCCGTTTGGACTAGGCACCAGGCCTCTGGGACTCTGATTACAAATATATCTTCCGTGTTGATTGTGGTTCTTTTTCTCTGAGTTCTGTGTTGCATCTATATCTTTCTTAGGAGCATGACAGATATTTGGCACCAGGGCATTCCCCAGCAGGAACACCAGACATCCGTCACCAGGTGCAAAATCTTATTATAGACCGCGGTGCTGCTCGTGGATTCAGTATGGGGAGCGTTTTGGCTGAGTTTGTGTGGTTGACTGCAGTTTGTTAAAGTTGGCTTGAGTGTCAAAATTTAAAACAGGCCTTGGCTTCAGAGTCACATTCAGAGCTAGAGGCTTCTTGGAGTTCTCTGCAGGGGAAGTGTTTCTCTTTGAAGGTGCCTAGCCCTGAAACCTCTGAAATGATGACAGACTGGTCTGAAATTGAACCCTGAAGGATGGTTAAGAGACATGTGTGCATACAGTTTTAAATCCTTCTCCCAGTCCAAAAGGCACCAAGGGCAAGGGGGCTGCAATTTGTGATCCGAGCCATTTAGAGTTGCTAAATGTTGTTGGATCATAGAATCATAGAATCATAGAGTTGGAAGAGACCTCATGGGCCATCCAGTCCAACCCCCTGCCAAGAAGCAGGAAAATTAAATTCAAAGCACCCCTGACAGATGGCCATCCAGCCTCTGTTTAAAAGCCTCCAAAGAAGGAGCCTCCATCACACTCCGGGGCAGAGAGTTCCACTGCTGAATGGCTCTCACAGTCAGGAAGTTCTTCCTAATGTTCAGAGATCTCTGAACATTAGGAAGAACTTCTAGAGTTCTCTCTAGAGCTCTCTTTCTAGGCTCCAGGGCAGCAGAAAACAAGCTTGCTCCCTCCTCCCTATGACTTCCTCTCACATATGTATACATGACTATAATGTCTCCTCTCAGCCTTCTCTTCTGCAGGCTAGCTCTTTAAGCCACTGCTCATAGGGCTTGTTCTCCAAACCCTTGATCATTTTAGTCTCCCTCCTCTGGACACATTCCAACTTATCGATATCTGTATTGTCAAAAGCTTTCATGGCCAGAATCACTGGGTTGTTGTAGGTTTTTTCGGGCTATATGGCCATGGTCTAGAGGCATTCTCTCCTGACGTTTCGCCTGCATCTATGGCAAGCATCCTCAGAGGTAGTGAGGTCTGTTGGAACTAGGAAAAAGGGTTTATATATCTGTGGAATGACCAGGGTGAGACAAAGGACTCTTGTCTGCTGGAGCTAAGTGTGAATGTTTCAACTGACTGCCTTGATTAGCATATAATGGCCTGACAGTGCCTGGAGCAAACTTTTATTGAGAGGTGATTAGATGTCCTTGTTTGTTTCCTCTCTGTTGTTGTGCTGTTGTAATTTTTGAGTTTTTTTAATACTGGTAGCCAGATTTTGTTCATTTTCATGGTTTCCTCCTTTCTGTTGAAATTGTCCACGTGCTTGTGTATTTCAGTAGCTTCTCTGTGTAGTCTGACATGGTGGTTGTGAGAGTGGTCCAGCATTTCTGTGTTTTCATATAATATGCTGTGTCCAGGTTGGTTCATCTTGTGCTCTGCTATGGCTGACTTCTCTGGTTGAAGTAGTCTGCAGTGCCCTTCATGGTCCTTGATTCGTGTTTGGGTGCTGCTGCGTTTGGTGGTCCCTATGTCGACTTGTCCACAGCTGCATGGTACACGGTAGACTCCTGCAGAAGTGAGAGGATTCCTCTTGTCCTTTGCTGAACGTAGCATTGGTTGGATTTTCTTGGTGGGTCTGTAGATAGTTTGTATGTTGTGTTTTCTCATTGTCAATATCTCTCTTCAATTGTGGTGCCCAGAATTGGACACAATATTCCAGGTGTGGATCATAATATGGAAATGGAACAAAAATGGTGACATCTGGTTAGGTTGTCAGGCCACTCGTTCAAAATGAAGATGTTAATGGACCGGAAGTTTTAACCTCCAGGTAAAAAGCCTGGAAGCAGCAGGTGGGCTGGGCATAAAGAAAGCAAGCTCAGAAATGTATGGTTGGATAAAATTGGTTGTGGTACATCGTGCTCTTGAGAAGCATTCCAGTGACCCAAAATATTTACTTGGACTTTAATAATCATGACGTTTAAAAACGCAAAGGGGAGTATAGTAGGCCTATGAAGATCACTCAGAGCAATAGCAGACTGGGCTTTTGGGAAGAGATTTACTTCCATGCCTACTCCATTTGAAATCTCTCATGGATTTTAGACATCCATTAAAACATTTTACTAAAAATACATTTTCTTAATGGAATTTTTTTCATGGTGTTTACTGTTTTTTTGCTGCTGCTTGTAAACTTGTTTTATGCTGTTGTTATCTGTGCTTAATCTCTTTTTGTTGCTCCAGTGCCTCCGGTTTATTTTTAATTTTGGTTACACTACTGTTTATATGTATACTGTTGCTTTTATTATGCTGTTAAATCTCAGAAATAGAAATTGAGATGCAAAACTTTTTTTCAAAAATCCCTACAAACCTGTAATGTTTTAAAAGCTCACACTAGAAAAAAATCTCATAAGCACATCTGAAATAGCACTACTTGCTCAAAGTATTTTGCGTTCCCAAAACACATTCCAGATCTAGAGATAACCTAATACAATTTGAGGTTACCCCATGTTGAATCACTATAGAAAACTATCAGATATGCCATGTGATGACGGCAGTTCTGCAAATGTCAAAAATATGTATCAGAATTAGAACCATCCATCAACCACCGGAAATAAAAGTTCCAGATGTTTTTCCCCATTTCTGAGCTAATTTCCAAAACTCTATGTATATGTATGTGTGATAGTGTAGAAGTAGTAGTCAGAAATTCAGTTTGGTTGTGAAACAGAACTATGTATATCGTATCTGTCCTTATTTAATACAGACAGGAACATGTTTTCTCAGTTTTGTCCTTCCTTTTGTTCCTGGTATAATGGATTCAGGACTTGGAGGATTTAGCAAGGACTATGACACCACTTTGCACTGTCCTCTGAGTTTTACTTTGTTTCCTCAGAAGCAGAAGGGAAACATGGATTTATTTTCTACAAAAGTTTATTGTTCCAAACCAACCCTGTTGTAACCCACTGCATTTTGCAGGGGTTAATGATCTTTTCCCATGTATTGATGGCTCATTTTCCATGTGCTTCAGAAATGGAGTCCCAAGGAGACCATCAGATGATGTAAAGTCACTTCCGGTGGTACTCTGGGACATAGTTTACACAGCACATGGAAATGGAGCCCAGAATGCATCTTGAGGAGTCTGATACTGCTACGCTCTCTACGTGGGGTTGCCTTTGAAGACAGCCCGGAAGCTCCAATTAGTCCAACGAGCGGCAGCCATGATGCTAACAGGAGCGGGGTGCAGAGAGCATACAACTCCCTTGCTATACCAGCTCCATTGGCTGCCGATCTGCTACCGGGCTCAATTCAAAGTGCTGGCGTTGGCCTTTAAAGCCCTAAACGGTTCTGGCCCAACTTATCTATCCGAACGTATCTCAGCCTATCAGCCCACCAGGACCCTAAGATCTTCTGGGAAGTCCCTGCTCTCTATCCCGCCGACGTCACAAGTGCGGCTGGTGGGAACGAGAGACAGGGCCTTTTCTGTGGTGGCCCCTCGGTTTGGAACACCCTCCCCATAGAGGTACGATCAGCCCCTTCACTGATGGTGTTTCGGAAAAGACTGAAGACATGGATGTTTAAACAAGCATTCGGTTAATCCGTTGCAACGAATTTGATGACTAAAGGATTGGTACTCATGGACGATGAATTTTGGATTGCGATTTCAGTTACAAGATGCTTGGGATTGTTATTGGTGGCCCAATAACTTGTAGTGTATATGTGTTTTATGTTTTATGCTTTTAAATTGTATATTGTTTTTTAAGTGTTGTAAACCGCAATGAGTCGCCGACTTAGGCTGAGATATTAGCGGTATACAAGCGCATTAATAAATAAATAAATAAATATACTATCCGACTCCAAATTGAGGAAAGTAGTGGAAAGCAGGAGAGAGATGGACCTTGTAAATAACTCCTTACCTTAAGCAGTTAGAATGTGGGCCTGGCGAAGCCCTGGCGACTATCTTAGGATAAGGAAAGAAGGAGATGCCCTTAGTTATGGGTTTTCTAGAGGGTGTGTGTCCTAATCCAGGAAGCAGAGATTAGATGTCCAGGATTGGTTAGAAAATAGGGGCAGGGCCTAGCATTCAAAAAGAAAAAATGTACCTTTTGAACTGAGGCTTGAGTTGGCAGTTGGAATTTGTCCATTGGGAGTTTGTCAGTTGGTGATAACAGTTGGTTGGTGTTAGATAGGACAACTGGGTTAATCTTTTGTGGTATTCAAGAGCTAGAGAAATTAGCTAGGAATACAGATAGTGGAACAGGACCTTGCTTGTGGTCTGTTCTTTGTCCCTGAGGAAGGCTAGGCCAAAGGCTATTGGCTAGGTTCCAGAAAGGGGTAATTTTGTTTGGAATTATTCTCAGCGATTAATTTCCTGAGATAATCTCCTGTTTTTGTTAACATCAAGATTTGAACCCAGAACCCATCTAAGAATTGTACATCAAACATAACCAGAAGCTTATGTACCAGTAACTTACTGAAACCACTACGCATTTGTACCAGAAGTTTAAGCCTGTTAAATAAACATTTTATTTATTGTTAACACTCTATACCAGCCTCTGTGTGAACATCACTGTGATTTAAACCTTCTAAATAAGACAAACACTATTGTAACACAAAAGGGTGTTACTAAGTATTAGGCCTGGGTAACAACGGAAAAATTTGTTTCTAAAATCGATTAGTTTTTTTGGGGGGTTTTGCGTTTCGTTATTTAAAATAATTACAAAATTTTCCTTTTAAAAAGTTCGATATTTATGAAATTTCGTAAATGTGAAAAAAATTACAAAACATTAACGAATCGATTTCCGAAACAATAACGAATTGATTCGTTAATGGCGGACGCAACCGCGAAATATGCTAAAAAACCTCCAAAAACTTCTGAAGCTTCCCTCTCCCTCTGTTGTTGACTGTTGGTGTGATATTATAATTTTTTTTCACTAATTAAACAAAAAACTTGCCCCAGACATGCGGAAATAATAACGAAACGACCTCAAAACAATAACGAAACGAATACAATAACGAAATACGAAGCATTTAAAAAAATTGCTCCAGAATGGTTCGTTATTGTTTTGTAATTAAAAAAATTAACGAATTATTAGCGAATTACGAATTAACGAAACGAAACCGCCCAGCCCTACTAAGTATACTCTTCACATACAACTCAGCCTAATGTTCAGATGGAATCTCCTCTCTTGTAGTTTGAAGCCATTGTTCCGCGTCCTAGTCTCCAAGGAAGCAGAAAACAAGCTTGCTCCCTCCTCCCTGTGGCTTCCTCTCACATATTTATACATGGCTATCATATCTCCTCTCAGCCTTCTCTTCTTCAGGCTAAACATGCCCAGTTCCCTAAGCCGCTCCTCATAGGGCTTGTTCTCCAGACCCTTGATCATTTTAGTCGCCCTCCTCTGGACACATTCCAGAGCTACATGCAACAGGGCTCTGTCCACACTCCATTCTGGAAGTGTCCTAGGATGAAGCCAAGATAACATGAGAGGTTTCCCGTGTTCTCATTACTTAGTACGGGGCCAGCCTGGGAGAGGGGGGAAGCTGAGCAGCGACGCTTTCCTCCAAGTGATGGGGAAAGCAGCAATGTGTAACATGGGGTGACGGTTTTCCCCACTGCCCCATGGATTTACCACCCTGCTCGGAGAATCCCCCCACTGCTGCCCACATTAGAGACTTCCATATGATTTTTTTTCATATCAGGAACGACTTGAGAAACTGCAAGTCACTTCTGGTGTGAGAGAATTGGCTGTCTTCAAGGACATTGCCCAGGGGAATCTCAGATGTTTGATGTTTTACCATCCTTGTGGGAGTTGAAGCTGACAGAAGGAGGTCCACCTGCTCTCCCCTGATTTGAACCGCTGAACCGCTGACCCAGGGGTCCTCAAACTTTTTAAACAGGGGGCCAGTTCACTGTCCCTAAGACTGTTGGTGGGCCGGATTATAGTTTGTTTGTTTTTTTAAAGTATGATCAAACTCCTATGCACATTGTACATATCTTATTTTGAAGTAAAAAAAAAAACCAAAATGGGAACAAATACAATATTTCAAATGAAGAATCATAGGCCTGGGTAACAACGGAAAAAATTGTTTCTAAAATCGATTCGTTTTTTGGGGGGTTTTGCGTTTCATTATTTAAAATAATTACAAAATTTTCCTTTAAAAAAGTTCGATATTTACGAAATTTCGTAAATGTGAAAAAAATTACAAAACAATAACTAATCGATTTCCGAAACAATAACGAATCGATTCGTTAATGGCTGACGCGACCGCGCAATACGCTAAAAAACCTCCAAATGGGACAGGGGGATCTTCTGAAGCTTAATTAAACCAAAAACAACTATAAAAACCCTTAGAAAACCAAAAACAACTATAAAACTTGCCCCAGACATGCGGAAATAATAACGAAACGACCTCAAAATGATAACGAAACGAATACAATAACGAAATACAAAACATTTACGAAACGATTTAAAAATTCGTTTTTAAAAAAAATTGCTCCAGACTGGTTCGTTATCGTTTTGTAATTGAAAAATTAACGAATTTTTTAACGAATTAACGAAACGAAACCGCCCAGCCCTAAAGAATCACTTTAACTCAATGTTTTGGAATCCTAGAGATACAGTTTGATCTTTTGGCAACAAAGGTGAAACAGCTTATACAATTTTTAATCCCAGGATTCCATAGCATTATGCCATGGCAGTCAAACTGGTGTCATACTGCATTAATTCTGCACTGTAGATGCACTCTATTTTTCAGCACCAACAGAAAATACTGGAAAAATTTGGGAGAAATCACTCAGACATGTGAGAGTTGCAGTAACTCCTACAATCAAAGAGCATTCTGAATTCCCCAATAATGGAATTCAACCAAACTTGGCATGCAGTGTGAGGGGAGACAGAAAGAATGAAAGACGTTCTGCATTAGCAGAGCTAGGACTGTTTCCACTGAGAGGGAGGCCTCTTCCTTGGTGGGCCAGATAAATTCCCTTGACGGGCCACATGTGGCACCCGGACCGTAGTTTAAGGACCCCTGGTTTAACCCATTACACCATCATATGATGAGGAACTAAGACCGATGGTGCTTATGCTTGCAGTCCAAAATGTGCCACCAGTTGCTTTCTTTTGAAATATATAAAAATGGTCAAGATTTTTATATCTTCAGTATCTGTGCAAAACGGGGACATTCAGCAAGAGTTGTTTTTCACACATCAAATGTTGAAATGTCTTCTTCATTCAAAGGACAAGAGGTGTTTCCAGTCATCACTCTGGCAAACATTGTTTTCTCCGGTAGAGAAAGTGAAGATACAATCCCCATCTTTCCCAAATAATCTGTGAATGTGCCGCTCATGATAACCAAAGATAAAGTGGGAGCAAGGAGAGGAAGTGAGCAGTGGAGCCCAGGCATTCCTACGGCTTAGGTGGAGCTCTAAGATGAAGAAAAGCAATTGTGCATTTCAGACAAGGAGCATCTTCACCTGGGGATTCATAACTGAAGAACTGCTTCTGCTTCCACCTCACATGTATTCTTTCCTACATTTCCATCCAGGAAAGCCCTAGAAACTAGGCCTGGGTGGTTTCGTTCGTTAATTTTGTAATTCGTTAAATATTCGTTAATTTTAGCAATTACAAAACGATTACAAAACTTATTTTTAAACCCGGAAGTGTTTTTAAATATTGAAACGGCAGGCGCCAAAAAAATTTGTATTTCCGTCCATTTCAGAAATACGTAAGATGGCCTGGCTAGATGCTTGCTGGGAGCTCTCCTCTCTCTCCTCTCTCTCTTCTCTTAGCCAGTCAGAGGCAGAGCCTGAAAGAGGAGGAGGAGGAGGAGGAGGAGGAGAGGGCGGGGAAGGCGCCGGCTGAGCAAGCGAGCAAGAGGGCGAGCGAGAGGGCGAGCGACCCTCAGCGGGAAGGCGGCCCGTCCCTCCTTCCTCACCTTTGCGGTGGGTGTGCTTCATTCTCCCAATTCCTTAGCGGAGGGCTGTGCTTCGTTCTCCCAATTCCTTAGCGGAGGGCTGGGCTAGATGGCCTTTGGGGAGCCCTTCTCCCAATTTCGCATTGCTTCGGAGGAGCCGGGCCCGACTCGGCGGCAGCGCTTGAGGGCCCGCCAGAGTGAGTGCCTGCCTTCCCTCCTTAATAATAATTTCTCCTCCCTATTCTACTAAATTAATAATTAAATTAAAAAAATATTTAAAAAATATTGAAAAAAAAGGGCGCCATCTTTACAAAATGTTTTGTAAATATTAACGAAATTTTGTAAATACCGAACTTTTTTAAGGGAAAATTTTGTAATTATTTTAAATATCGAAACAAAAAAAACCCCCAAATACAAATCGATTTTAGAAACAAATTTTTGCGTTGTTACCCAGGCCTACTAGAAACAAAGCTGACTGGCAGGAGGCAATTTCCGTTGCTTCCCTGCAGCCTCCAACCCTTCTCTCACCTCCCCATGATGTTCTTTATAGTGGGAATAAACAAACAGCCATTAACAATTTTCGCTCTCTCTCCCTCTTTGGTCTCTCTTGCTCTTGGGGCCATAAGCTGGATCCCCGCGAGGTGGCTTGTGGCATTTATTAGACCAAGTGGAAAACTGCTTGTTTCATCATAGAAAGCAGCTGGAGAGAGAATGCTTTGCAAAGGCATTCACCACTGACCTCCTGAGCATCTGCGGGATGCCAGGGCATTGCAGACGGAGAGGATTTACCCCCTTCATTTCCTTTTCTTTCTGAGCACTTCTTTCCCTCTCGCTCATTCTCTTCCTCTCCCCCCCCCCCCTTTGCTCCCCCATCCTTTCCACAGTGTCCTGACCTTGCAAGGCCTCAGTCTCCCCTATCCATCTCCGGGCATTCATTCTCTCCCGTGAACTCACGCTGGGAGATTAATTGCCGCCATCACCCCTAATCCATCACACTTCCCCAAGATTGTTTTGACATCTAGTTAATTTTTGGCTGATGATTTATCAAATTCTTATTACCGTGCTCTGAAAGGGGTCATTTATTGTGTTGATTCATGGTAATGATAAAAGGAGGAAGCTTTTTGAATTTTAACTACTAGCCTTTTGCCCAGCTTGGTTTAAAAACAGAAAGAGGAAAAAAGAGAGAAAGACGGAGAGAGGAAACATAGAAAAGAGAATCGAGAATCGGCAATTCCTAAATGGTCTGGTGTGTGACTACTCCCCCCACTTTTTAAAACCTTCCTTATTTGTTTGAGGGAATGAATCTGAAAGAGGTTAATATATAGTAAGATGTATTTTTGGAATCCTGCTCTGGCCTGTGTTTCAATAGCATCCCCTAAGGCTCTTTAAACCTTTTATTACCCTATAATATTACCTAAATGTCTACTACTATTTTATTCATATAGAACTTAATAGGGAGTGATGTCAGTCATGTACCAGCGGAAATATAAAACACGCCTCTTGGCCCGGCCATGGGGCCGTTCCAGTATTTACAAAGTACACAGAATTTTTTATTTTTTTTATTTAATATGACTTTTATGTTATTTCCCCTGTGTCTATTCCCTCCTATTTTAATTTGTTTTTCATTCAAAAAAAAAGAAAAAGATAAGCCCAGATGGCTTATAGATGCATACTGTGCTCCATGTTCATGTCTGTAAAAGATTTGAACATCTAATATGTTGGCTTGGAAGAAGACACATGAGGACTTACTCCAGTTGAATGAATTACAAGTATTGCAATAATGTATTACTCCAGTTGAATGTACAAGGGGTATTTTTTAAGTAAAGTCCGTTTTGTTGTAGACACTAGTAGTTCGCGCGCATACTGCAACGAGCGCATGCGCTGTGTACCGGCATGCCTTGGGAACGATTGTGCTCAGTTTCCGCCCTGTAGCTAACCTGTACGGTTCTCTTCTGTGCTTTAAAAATGTTTAAGATTTTTTAAGGATTTCAACTTATGATGAGCCTGTCAATGAGAGACCTCCAAACGGTTCCGGCCCAGCCAGGCATGTAGAATACCCATATTCATTTGCAGGGTTTTTGTTTTGTGGCTCTTGACATTTGGGCCATAAAAGAGCCTCTGTTGGATTGGTTTGTCAGTGATAGTCAGGGTACTTTTCGGTGCCAATACTCAGTGGTTTTACCATAAGTAACAATGAGCAAGTTGTGTCAGCATCCGGACAGGTTGTCCCAGGGCAGGTTATATGCAAACAGCCAGTCATAAAGAGGGAGAACTCACCCTCCGCATGTGAGGTTCGCTCAGTGATACGGTTTTTGTCAGCAAGGAACCTGCCTGCTGCAGAAATTCATCGACAGATTTGTGAAGTGTTCGGTGATACTGTTATGAGTGAAAGCAAAGTGCGTAAGTGGGTACGACAATTCAAAGATGGCTGTGACAACGTCCATGATGAGGATCGCTCAGGTTGCCCTTCTTTGATTACAGACAATTTGGTTATTGGAACAGGCAGCAAGTTTTTATGAAGAGGGTATTTTAAAATTGGTTCAGAGGTATGATAAGTGTTTGAACAAACTTGGCAACTATGTCGAAAAATAGAGTGAAATATGTACTTTCTGAAAATAAATTTACTTTTTTTGAAATAAACTTTCGTTGTGTACTTATGTTCAAACGGACCTTACTTAAAAAATATCCCTCATATTACAAGTACAAGTACCATACATGTACCTGAATTATCTATATTAGGGGTCCTCAAACTAAGGCCCGGGGGCCGGATACAGCCCTCCAAGATCATTTACCCAGCCCTCAGTCAGGGTCAACCTAAGTCTGAAATTACTTGAAAGCACACAAAAACAACAACAACAACAACAACAACAACAACAACAGCAATCCTATCCCATCAGCCAAAAGCAGGCCCACACTTCCCATTGAAATACCAATAAGTTTATATTTGTTAAAATTGTTCTTCATTTTAATTATTGTATTGTTTTTTTTAGTGTTTTTTGCACTACAAATATGATATGTACATTGTGCATAGGAATTCATTCATTTTTTTCCAAATTATAATCCAGTCCTCTGACAGTTTGAGGAACTGTGACCTGGCCCTCTGTTTAAAAAGTTTGAGGACCCCACATCTACATTATCTACACCAGATGGATTTCAACTTATGATGAGCCTGTCAATGAGAGACCTCCAAACGGTTCCGGCCCAGCTTATCTATCCAAACGCATCTCCACCATGTGGTCTTTCTCATGATTTCACTGGTGGGAGAGTGAATCCTTTTCAGAAGTGCTTTGCTTCCTTCCAATGAAGGGAGAGAACATAGTTCCAGCTGGGACTTCTTTGTGGGCAGGGCCTCCTGGAGCTGCAGACCCCACTCACCTCAATTGCCCACAAGATGATAGTGACTAAGTGGACACTTCTATGCCACAGGAATCAAAAGCCCATCCCATGGATGACAAAATGTATTGAACTGAATGGTGATTATGTGAAAACATAATGTAATATCTATGCTACAATCCATGTAAGTTTTATGTATTGTCGAAGGCTTTCATGGCTGGAATCACTAGGTTCTTGTGGGTTTTTTCGGGCTATAGACCGTGCAAAAAGATTCTGCGAACCCCACCTCCTCCAAGATGAACTGAACCACCTCAACTGGGCGCTCCAGGCCAATGGAGACTCCACCTCAGACATCAGAAGAGCTGCAAGACCAAGAACAAGCCACGAGAGTCAAGACGAAGATCCACCCAGAGGAAAAGTGTTCCTGCCATACATCAAGGGAACCACTGACCGCATAGGGAAACTGATGAGGAAACACAACATACAAACTATCTACAAACCCACCAAGAAAATCCAACAAATGCTACGTTCAGCAAAGGACAAGAGGGATCCTCTCACCTCTGCAGGAGTCTACCGTATACCATGCAGCTGTGGACAAGTCTACATAGGGACCACCAAACGCAGCATTGCCCAAACACGAATCAAGGAACATGAAAGGCACTGCAGACTACTTCAACCAGAGAAGTCAGCCATAGCAGAGCACCTGATGAACCAGCCTGGACACAGCATATTATTTGAGAACACAGAAATGCTGGACCACTCCAACAACCACCATGTCAGACTACACAGAGAAGCCACTGAAATCCACAAGCATGTGGACCATTTCAACAGAAAGGAGGAGACCATGAAAATGAACAAAATCTGGCTACCAGTATTTAAAAAAACTCTAAAATTACAACAGCAAAACAGCAGAGAGGAAACAACCAGGCACATCTTAACACCTCTCAACAAAAGATTTTCCCAGGCTCAGGCAGGCCTTCAAATGCTAATGAAGGTGGTCAGTTGAAACATTCACACCTGGCTCCAGCAGAGAAGAGCTCTTTGCCCCACCCCAGTCATTCCACAGATATATAAACCCATTGTCCTAATTCCAACAGACCTCATTCCCTCTGAGGATGCTTGCCATAGATGCAGGCGAAACGTCAGGAGAAATGCCTCTAGAACATGGACCTATAGCCCGAAAAAACCCACAAGAACCTCATGTAAGTTTTATTAAAATATATTCATTCTTTGTATTTTTTTAAAAAAGACTTGTCATCTTACTTTCCAGATAACCCTCATACATTATATATAATATAATATATAAACATTTATTGGGGCTCCATGAGAAAACTTTGCTTCAAAAAGGGCTCAGCGGCTGAAAAAGTTTGAGAAGTCCTGCTCTAGAATAACCATATTCATTTGCAGGGGTTTTGTTTTGTGGCTCTTGATATTTCATAGAATCAAAGAGTTGGAAGAGACCTCCTGGGCCATCCAGTCCAACCCCATTCTGCCAAGAAGCAGGAATATCGCATTCAAATCACCCCTGACAGATGGCCATCCAGCCTCTGTTTAAAAGCTTCCAAAGAAGGAGCCTCCACCACACTCCGGGGCAGAGAGTTCCACTGCTGAACGGCTCTCACAGTCAGGAAGTTCTTCTTCTTCATGTTCAGATGGAATCTCCTTTCTTGTAGTTTGAAGCCATTTTTCCTTGTCCTAATCTCCATGGACTGGCAACAAAGATCCGCCTAGTCAAAGCCATGGTATTCGCTGTAGTAACCTACGGATGTGAGAGCTGGACCTTAGGGAAGGCTGAGCGAAGGAAGATCGATGCTTTTGAGCTGTGGTGTTGGAGAAAAGTGCTGAGAGTGCCTTGGACTGCGAGAAGATCCAACCAGTCCATCCTCCAGGAAATAAAGCCCGACTGCTCACTGGAGGGAAGGATACTAGAGACAAAGTTGAAGTACTTTGGCCACATCATGAGGAGACAGGAAAGCCTAGAGAAGACAATTATGCTGGGGAAAGTGGAAGGCAAAAGGAAGAGGGGCCGACCAAGGGCAAGATGGATGGATGGCATCCTTGAAGTGACTGGACTGACCTTGAAGGAGCTGGGGGTGGTGACGGCCGACAGGGAGCTCTGGCGTGGGCTGGTCCATGAGGTCACGAAGAGTCGGAGACGACTGAACGAATGAACAACAACAATCTCCATGGAAGCAGAAAACAAGCTTGCTCCCTCCTCCCTGTGGCTTCCTCTCACATATTTATACATGGGCCATAAAAGAGCCTCTGTTGGATTGGTTTGTCAGTGATAGTCAGGGTACTTTTCGGTGCCAATACTCAGTGGTTTTACCATAAGTAACAATGAGCAAGTTGTGTCAGCATCCGGACAGGTTGTCCCAGGGCAGGTTATATGCAAACAGCCAGTCATAAAGAGAGAGAACGATGTCGACTGTGTTAACATCCACACAGAGACATATTTTCCACTGCCCCCTTTCCTGAATGCTACTTACACGAATGAGCATTTAATGTGTTTGCTGAGCAGTGGAAAATCTTGACCTATAATAAAACAAGATTAGTGAAAACCTCAAGGAAACTGATCCTTCAGCTAGCGAACAGTGTCTGAAATGTGCTGCTGACTTCATTCCAGTCCGATCATTAGACCAAATGAAGCTGGCAGTTTAGGTGTCTGTCTTTTAGGGGCAGTGGGAATATCCTGATTATTTTTCCAGAGCCTCCTTTCATTGCTCTCTGTTGGACACCTCCATCTACCTCACTTTCTCAATTGAAGTGGAGAATGTTGCCCATCACTAGTGTTGAAGAAGAATTTGACCATTTGTTCCTTTTCCCTCTATGCTTAGAATAGTATGAGGGGGAGGACATCTTGTTCTTTACATCTGGCAGAAAAATGGCCTTCATCCCATGTCCTGGTCATTCTTCTCTTGATAGTTTTTCACTGGTATTTGCCAGGGGCATGTCAAGTTATGACTATTATAAAGCATTCTGGAACTTGATGACAACCACATACAAAGAGGAAGATGAGAACAAGCATATTAAATCCATACGATCCCTCCATCTTGGTTATTTATTTGTCATGTCAGGACAACCAGTCAATTATATTACATTTCTAACAGAACAAAGCAAAACAAACAGACAAAATACAAAATTTGTGAGTTTGGTAGTTGATTAAATGTCCTTTGACCAGTATCTGGCCACTTGGAGTGCTTCTGGTGTTGCCGCAAGAAGGTCCTCCATTGTGCATGTGGCAGGGCTCAGGTTGCATTGCAGCAGGTGGTCAGTGGTTTGCTCTTCTCCACACTCGCATGTCGTGGATTCCACTTTGTGGCCCCATTTCTTGAGGTTGGCTCTGCATCTCGTGGTGCCAGAGCGCAGTCTGTTAGAAGTGCCTTCCAAGTTGCCCAGTCTTTTGTGTGCCCAGGGGGGAGTCTCTCATTTGGTATCAGCCATTTGTTGAGGTTCTGGGTTTTAGCCTGCCATTTTTGGACTCTCGCTTGCTGAGGTGTTCCAGCGAGTGTCTCTGTAGATCTTAGAAAACTATTTCTTGATTTAAGTCGTTGACATGCTGGCTGATACCCAAACAGGGGATGAGCTGGAGATGTCTCTGCCTTGGTCCTTTCACTATTGGCTGCTACTTCCCGGCAGATGTCAGGTGGTGCAATACCGGCTAAGCAGTGTAATTTCTCCAGTGGTGAAGGGCGCAGACACCCCGTGATAATGCGGCATGTCTCATTAAGAGCCACATCTATTGTTTTAGTGTGGTGAGATGTGTTCCACACTGGGCATGCGTACTCAGCAGCAGAGTAGCATAGCCCAAGGGCAGATGTCTTCACTGTGTCTGGTTATGATCCCCAGGTTGTGCCAATCAGCTTTCATATTATATTGTTTCTAGCACCCACTTTTTGCTTGAAGCATTCAGGCAATGCTTCTTGTAGGTAAGAGCACGGTCCAGAGTGACTCCCAGGTATTTGGGTGCGCTGCAATGCTCCAGTGGGATTCCTTCCCAGGTAATCTTCAGAGCTGGGGATGCTTCTCTGTTCTTAAGATGAAAGGCACATGTCTGTGTTTTAGATGGATTAGGGATCAGCTGGTTTTCCCTGTAATAGGCAGTAAGAGCACCTAGGGCTTCGGAAAGCTTCTGTTCTACCATCTCAAAGCTCCCTACTTGAGCAATAATGGCACGATCATCAGCATAGATGATCCATCTTGGTTATTCTCATTATTCTCATGCTGTTCTGGGGATTTTCACTACACATGGTGATGACCTGGCAAATGCAAAATAGTGATTTGCCATTGGATGCCGTCAAACTACAAGAGCAAGTTTCCTATATGCAGGGCCGGTCCTAGATAATTTTCAAGTGTAAGCAAACAGTATTTTGCCCCCCCCCCCCCCCCAAACCAATCACTGAAAAATAAAAGGTAGAAGGTAGAGGTGAATAAAAGAGATACCTTATAAAACTCGGGGATTTGCGCTATACGCAAATGCGTATCTTGCCTATTGCTTCAGCCATCCCTGCCCATATGTCTTTGAGAAAGGGAATCAGCGGTAAAGTTATTAGGTAGAGTATGTGATCTAAAGTCTTTAATTAAAAGCCAAGTTTTGATTTGGCATCCTTTCCATGAAATGCAAGGTTGCATCTAAACTACACTGTAGAAAGAATGCAGTTTGACATCACTTGAACTGCATTGGCTCAAGGCCATGGAATCTTGGGATGTGTAGTTTGGTGAGGCACTAGTCTTCTTTAACAGAGAAGACAAGGTAAAGGCAAAGGTGAAGGTAAAGGTTTTCCCCTGACATTAAGTCTAGTTGTGTCTGATTCTGGGGGTTGGTGCTCATCTCCATTTCTAAGCTGAAGAGCCGACATTGTCCGTAGACACCTCCTCAGTCATGTGGCCAGCATGACTACATGGAGTACCTTCCCACCAAGGCCGTACCTATTGATCTACTCACATTTGCATGTTTTCAAACTGCTAGGTTGGCAGAAGGATATATGCATCATGTTATTAGTTGACTGATTGTTTTCTTAAAATATTATTGTGAAGATGAAGTAGCTGAATTCCTAATTCTATAATGTTAAAGAAAGGGTGATGGAATAATGATTCTTAAGAAGCTCAGGCATATCACACCTAGGATCCTTCTCGTGTTAGTTTCTACCCCTCGTTTTCACTCAACAAAGGAGACTCAAATGGTCGGTGGCCAGGTTGTTAACTGGTGCTCCTTATAGAGAGAGGTCAACCCTCCTGTTTAAGGAGCTCTATTGGCTGCCGTTCATCTTCCGGTCCCAATTCAAGGTGCAGGTGCTCACCTACAAAGCCCTAAATGGTCTGGGACCCACCTACCTGCGTGACCGCATCTCCATATATGAACCCACACGATCCCTTCGATCATCTGGAGAGGCCCTGCTCACGATCCCACCTGCGTTGCAAGCGCGTTTGGTGGGGACAAGGGAGAGGGCCTTCTGTGTGGTGGCCCCCCGACTCTGGAACTCTCTCCCCAAGAACATCAGACAAGCCCCAATGTTGGCAGTTTTTAGAAAAAGCCTGAAGACGTGGCTGTTCCAGTGTGCCTTTCCAGAATAGGAAACTCCTAGCATCATGTCCTAAATGCACTTTGTTAGAGATTTAGGATTGTCTGCACATTGCACCTACCTCCAAAAACCTCTACATTTCACCTGTCATGTTCTGCACTTTTTAAATTTTGTCCATTACATTTGGCCCGGCCTTAGGTTTTAAATGCGTCATGTTGTCATTGTTTTAAGTGTTTATTGTTTTTGTTTGATGTTTTATTATTCGCTTTATGAGTTTTACTGTTGTATTTGTATGCTGTTGTTTTGTTGGTGGCCTTGGCCTTTGTAAGCCGCATCGAGTCCTTCGGGAGATTTTAGCAGGGTAGAAATAAAGTTAATAAATAAAATAATAAATAAAAGCGGCTAAGAAAGTCATCTAAGAAAGTCATACAGAGCACATTCCTTAAAATAGGGCTTTTGACTATTAAGCACAAGAATCATAAACCTTGTGCACCATCTAAACATCTGTTTTCACAAACGTTAGGCAACTCAATGCAGCTTGGTAGCTGGTCTTAGAACTGATTTATCATAGTATTGGTTGATAACCTTATGAATTGCTGGGGCTAACAGTGGGAGCTCACCCCGCTCCTCAGATTTGAACCACCAAGCTTTCAGTCAGCAAGTTCAGCAGCTCAGCAGTTTAACCTGCTGTGCCACCGGGACCCCAGAGAAGACAAAAGACATAGTACAACTTCCATGATTCTGTAACATTGACAGTTAAAGTCGTGTCAAGCTGCATTCATTCTACAGTGTAGATGCACTCACAGTCACAGTATTATACTATTCACAACTATCATCACAACTTTTAAAAATCCACCACTTTAGTTGGCCTGAGTTCTCCCGGCATTTGCCCAAAATAATTCTTGGAGAACCAGTTTAGAAACCACCCAAGATTCAGAGGAGGTGCTGAAGGAGTTGCACTTACCGAAATCATTCATTCCCCTTGTCTTTTTCTCCGTCACTTGTCCTCTATCTCCCCCTTTCTCATTCTCTCTCTCATTTTCCATCCCTTTCAATGAGGTCACCCTGACTGAAGGAAGGACAGGGGTCAGGCATTAGCACAACTATAACTGCACTGCTACTGAGGGTATGAGTGCCATCCATCACAAGCTACACTACTCCATTAGGCTGCGCATGAAATATTCCCTGCTCTGAATCGCAGGGTCATACATCTCGCAGTCTAGACACCTTCCTGTTGTGTGGAGATCAATGCCGCACGGTCATGCATCATGTGTCATCCTGTAGCCCTTGCTCTAATAATCGTGTCTATTCTCTAGTCTGCTGTATAAATTATGGTGCTGGGCAAAAAGTGCTATATTATTCAGCAACCTTGGTCACTAATGGATTATTGGTTTATTGGCTGATAATGTGAGCTCCCATTTTTTGGCTGGAACTCACATTTATTTATTTATCTTTTCTCATTATTGTGCTGTGTGAATGATGGCTGCCGGGCACCTATCCCTTTATGCCCCAGGCTCTGCAGAACAAATAAAGAGCAATGATAAGTAGCAGGCGATATAAATAGGGGCGATATATAGGTTCCCCACCCCTCACAGAAATACCACCAGTCAAGCTAGAGGGTTTCAAATGGGGCTGTATCATTACCACGAATGCAAAAGCCCTAAAGCAAGAGAATAGAAAAACAGAGCCATTACAACCTGCTTTGGCTATGAAATCCAACACCATGGGAGCAGTGACTATTATAACCAGTTGCAGTTTGTATGACTTTGGGCTTTATCTCTTGAAGCTGCTTTATCTCTTGAAGCTGCTTCGCGACCGTACCTCACGAAGGCGGATCTGGCTGGAGTGGTCCATGCCTTGGTCACCTCCAGATTGGACTACTGCAATGCGCTCTACGTGGGGCTGCCCTTGAAGATGGCTCGGAAGCTCCAACTGGTCCAACGATCAGCAGCCAGGATGCTAACTGGGGCCCCTTACAGAGAGAGGTCAACCCTCCTGTTTAAGGAGCTCCACTGGCTGCCATTTATATTCCGAGCCCAATTTAAGGTGCAGGTGCTTAGGGCTGGGCGGTTTCGTTTGTTAATTTCGTAATTCGTTATTAATTCGTTATTTTTTTGATAACATTCAGGAGCAACTAAAAAAACGAAACGAATTTTTTCAATTCGTTTCGTAATTGTTTCGTATTTGTTTCGAAATCGATTCGTAATTGATTCGAAATCGTTTCGTTATTATTTCCACATGTCTGGTGAAAGTTTTATAGTCGTTGTTTGTTTTCTCAGTGAAAAAAAATAAATTATCACACCAACAGTCAACAACAGAGGGAGAGGGAAGCTTCCTGTCCCATTTGGAGGTTTTTTTAGCATATTGCGCGATCGCGCCCGCCATTAACGAATCGATTCGTATTTGTTTCGAAATCGATTCGTAATTGATTCGTAATTTACGAAATTTCGTAAATATCGAAAAAAAATATTTTTTTGTGTGTTTCGATTTTTAAATTAATTCCAAAATTTTCCTTAATTTTTTTTCGATATTTACGAAATTTCGTAAATATCGAAAAAAAATTAAGGAAAATTTTGGAATTAATTTAAAAATCGAAACACAAAAACCCCCTAAAATGAATCGAGTTTAGAAACAATTTTTTCTGTGGTTGCCCAGCCCTAGTGCTTACCTACAAAGCCCTGAACGGTTTGGGACCAGCCTACCTGTGCGACCGCGTTTCCATCTACGAACCCACACGTTCAATTCGGTCATCTGGAGAGGCTCTGCTCGTGATCCCACCGGCGTTGCAAGCGCGCTTAGTGGGGACGCGGGATAGGGCCTTTTCCATGGTGGCCCCCCGACTCTGGAACACCCTCCCCAAAGACCTTAGACAAGCCCCTACATTGGCTGTCTTCAGAAAGAACTTGAAGACCTGGCTTTTCCGATGCGCCTTCCCAGATTAGGAAATCTCCACTACCAAGTCCCATAAGCACTCTGTCAGAACCAATGATTGCTGCACATCGCACATCGCACTTGGCCTAGAAGCCCTTTATACACCTCCTGTCACATCAGCACTTTTAATCTTGTACCCATTGGTCTGGCCCGGCCCAGTTTTACTGTGTTTTGTGTATTGTGCCTGCTGTTTAATTTTGCTTTATCCTGTTTTTAACTGTTTGATTTGCTTAGATTGTACTGTTATGTCGTGTTGTTGAGGCCTCGGCCTGTGTAAGCCGCACCGAATCCTTCGGGAGATGCTAGCGGGGTACAAATAAAGTTTAATAATAATAATAATAATAATAATAATAATAATAATGCTATTCCATAGCAGTCACATGAGCACAGAGAGCGGAAACATATCAAGGTGATCACCCTCATTATCACGCCTCTGGGCATTTGCACAACTATGCGGATTTACCAATGCATGATCCCACAACTGTCTTTCCTATGCCATTGCGCCTATAACTCTTAGTGAAAGAGGCATTGTGCAGGTACAACTGTACCAGGAGCTCCAATTTTGTTTGCTTTTCATTGTATGATTGTTACAGTCCTAAGTTTCAGGGACTCTGCAGATAGGTGGCTTCTTTTGGCTGCAATCATAGGGCAAGCCACCTGTCAATGATAGTTAGGTTCCCTGGTCCCGCCCCCTTTTGGGGTTTTGGAGGAAATAGGAGCCTTTTGGGGTTCAGTCCACACAGAGAAGCCTTTCACACAGGACACAAAACCAAGAGCTCCTGTAGAAAGCTTCATCTTCTACGGCTTGACCGGGGAGATATACAGCCCACAGCTTGGCTGGGGTTATACAGCCCTACATCTCCTTTGCTGAAGGACTTCAGTCAGCCATCACGGAAACCTGAGTTCTTTTCCCCTGGAAGTCTACAAAGCTCTGCTTGGTAAGGGTCACTCGCGGAAGCCAGAAGCAGTTGGTACCGGGTGCAGGGGCTCCACGCCAACAGAGGCAAAGACAGACTGCCCAGATTAGAAGTTAAGGATTTCCCTATAAGCTAAAATACAGTTTATGAAGATAGTGTCTGTTCCCTGTGGGCAAGATTGAGAGAGCGCCAATAGACTGTTAAGAAAGCTTAAAAGTACCTGTTTGTTTTCAATAATAAAGAACACTGTTGAACCTTTAAGCAGTCTAAGGACTCTGTTTGGGGGAATCCAAGGGCCTTTAATCTGAGGCAGCCCCGGCATCCTGTTGGGCACACTGAATTTATGTCCTGTCTACAGTCTTATACACAGGCCCAGCATGCGACAGCACAGGCATGGACGTGACATCTTTTCCCCAGGAGATTGCTTCTTGCCCTCCTTTAGGAAAACTGGAACTCCCAAGGACCAAAACACTGTACATAACTCAAAATAGGTTTAATTGTTCACAAAGAGTTATCCCTTTAAGGCAATAAGCTGGAAGTTTCAAAGGGGTAAAGGAAAATATACATTACAGTCTCTGGTTGTCTTGGGTCCAAGGGGTTTTGCAGCTGAGAAGCTTTTCCAGGTCCCTCTTTCTCAATGGCTGTGAATATCGGAATAATCACAACCCCAATTCCAATGGCCTATATTTTGAAGGCACAAAGCCTTCCTCTGGTGCCAAAGAACTGGTTTGAAGGCACTTGAGACTTCTAAACGTCGTCCACGTTGATCTGAACATGAAGCATAAGTCTCAAGGGTAAGAACCTCGGAATTGGTGCTGAGAGGTAACTTAATCAAGGGCTTCAGAGCCAAGTCTCTCTCTCACGTCCATCTGATAGAAAGTTTGATGGTGGAATGGAAAAAGAAAGCACTCCCCTCCTCCAGGAAGAGGTGGAGCCAAACAATTGAGCTGAGGCAGCAATATAACTGTTGCAAACAACATTGATTGACAGCTTGGTGATCCCTATGTAGACTTGTCCACAGCTGCATGGTAACCTCGGCAGGAGTCTACCATGTACCATGCAGCTGTGGACAAGTCTACATAGGGACCACCAAACGCAGCATTGCCCAAACACGAATCAAGGAACATGGAAGGCACTGCAGATTACTTCAACCAGAGAAATCAGCCATAGCAGAGCACCTAATGAACCAACCTGGACACAGCATTTTATTTGAGAACACAGAAATGCTGGATCACTCTCACAACCACCATGTCAGACTACACAGAGAAGCCATTGAAATCCACAAGCATGTGGACAATTTCAACAGAAAGGGGGAAACCATGAAAATGAACAAAATCTGGCTACCAGTATTAAAAAAAAACCTCAAAAATTACAACAGCAAAACAACAGAGAGGAAACAAACAAGGACATCTAATCACTCTCAACAAAAGATCCCCCCAGGCACTTCCAAGCCATTAAATGCTAATCAAGGTAGTCAGTTGAAACATTCACACCTAGCTCCAGCAGACAAAAGTCCTTTGTCCCACCCTGGTCATTCCACAGATATATAAACCCATTTTCCTACTTCCAACAGACCTCACTACCTCTGAGAATGCTTGCCATAGATTTATTTATTTATTTATTTATTTACTTGTATACCGCAGTTTCTCAGCCTAACAGGCGACTCAACGCGGTTTACAACAAAGGTACAACAGTCAACAATATACAATTTAAAACCATAAAAGCATAATACACAATCTTGACACAACAATAACAACCCAATGCATCTCATGACTAAAATCGTGATCCAGTTTCGTTGTCCATATTACCATTCCTGTAATCATCACATTCATTGCACCGATTAACCAAATGCCTGTTCGAACATCCAGGTTTTTAGTCTTCTTCAGAACACCATCAGCGATGGGGCTGATCTTACCTCCATGGGAAGGGCGTTACATAGCCGAGGGGCCACCACAGAAAAGGCCCTGTCTCTCGTCCCTGCCAGCCGCACCTGTGAAGCAGGCAGGATAGAGAGCAGGGCCTCCCCAGACGATCTTAGGGTCCTGGTGGGCTGATAGACAGAGATACGTTCGGATAGGTAGGTTGGGCCAGAACCGTTTAGGGCTTTAAAGGCCAACACCAGCACTTTGAATTGAGCCCGGTAGCAAATCGGCAGCCAGAGGAGCTGGTGCAGCAGAGGAGTGGTATGCTCCCTGCGCTCCGCTCCTGTTAGTATCATGGCTGCCGAACGTTGGACTAATTGGAGCTTCCGAGCCGTCTTCAAAGGCAACCCCACGTAGAGAGCGTTGCAGTAGATGCAGGCGAAACGTCAGGAGAAAATGCCTCTAGAACATGGCCATATAGCCCGGAAAACCCTACAACAACCCAAGGTAAAAGTTTTCCCCTGACATGAAGTCCAGTCATGTCCAACTCTGGGGTGTGGTGCTCATCTCCATTTCTAAGCCGAAGAGCCGGGATTGTCCATAAACACCTCCAAGGTCATGTGGCCAGCATGACTGCATGGAGCGCCGTTACCTTCCCACTGGAGCCTTACCTATTGATCTACTCACAAACACAAAGGGTGGGCCAAATGCATAAGATAAAATGATAAAATCCTGAATGAGATAGGAATAGAAAAAGTGTATTTGTGAGGGAGGAGCCCAAAAAGGAGGAACAGTGGAGTTAGGTATGAAATGATATGAATTCAACATTTTTTCCCATTCCTAATCATAATCAGAAGTCATCAGTAGGCTTGTCCTTTGCATTGATCCATTCTCCATCCAAACGAATGTCACAGAACATCTGCTGTGCTGCTTGAAGGTTCCTATATGTGCTGCTAATTTGCCGGTCCTTGTTTGTAAAAAACTCTAATTTGTTTATCTCATTAAGACATGTCAGAGTTCCAAACCTGGTGCTTGGAAAGCATGGAGTTCCTGTCTTTGTGCACTGAGGAGTAGCAAGTGATACATCAGCTTTATTATGTTAAATTAGATGTGATTCACCTGTCTTTTTATTGCGTTAATTACTATTGGTGGCCAGAATCCCACTAGGGATTCATATTTTTGCAAGTGGACTTACATCCAGAATCAGAATTAGGCAGTTCCATAAAGTCTGTCTGCAATAAAGGACGCTGCTAAGTTGTTGTTGTTGGGTTTTTTTTGGGGGGGGGGGGGAACAGAGGGGGCAGAGAAGTTACCAAAGTGTATTGAGACCAAAACACAAAAGACTTGGTCTTAATGTGTATTGCTTCTGTTGTATATCGCCATATTTATTAGGGGGTGCAAATCAGACTTGGCAGAGCAGATGAAGCTCTAATATAGCATTTCCCAACCTGGGGGTTGGACCCCTGGGGGGGGATTACGAGGGGGTGTTAGAGGGGTCCGCAAAGACCATCAGAAACCTCAGTCTTTTCTGTTGCTTGTGGGGGTTCTGTGTTTTTTATTTATTTGTCGTGTCAGGGAAACCAGTCAATTATATTACATTTCTAACAGAACAAAGCAAACAGACAAAATACAAAATGTGTGAGTTTGGTAGTTGATTAAATGTCCTTTGACCAGTATCTGGCCACTTGGAGTGCTTCTGGTGTTGCCGCAAGAAGGTCCTCCCTTGTGCATGTAGCAGGGCTCAGGTTGCATTGCAGCAGGTGGTCTGTGGTTTGTAGGCTTGGGTAACAACGCAAAAATTTGTTTCTAAAATCGATTTGTAATTGGGGTTTTTTTTTGTTTCGATATTTAAAATAATTACAAAACTTTCCCAAAAAAAAGTTTCGGTATTTACGAAATTTCGTAAATATTTACAAAACATTTTGTAAAGATGGCGCCTTTTTTTTTTCAATATTTTTAAAATATTTTTAAATTTAATTATTAATTTAGTAGAATAGGGATTAATTATTATTAATTATTATTAAGGAGGGAAGGCAGGCACTCACTCTGGCGGGCCCTCTCGCTCGCCGCTCGCTCGCCCCTCTCGCTCCAGCAGACAAGAGTTCTTCCTCCCACCCTGAACATTATTCCACAGATATATCAACCCCACTTGCCTAGTTTCCAACAGACCTCACAACCTCTGAGGATGCCTGCCATAGATGTGGGTGAAATGTCAGGAGAGAGTGCTTCCGCCCCTCTCGCTCGCCGCTCGCTCGCCCCTCTCGCTCGCCGCTCGCTATTATTATTAATAGGCAATGCTAAGCAAGCTGGCCAATTGCAACATTCAGGCAGGAAGCAGCCAGACCATGAAGCTGCAAGGCCATTCGATGCTCATCAAGCTGGCCAGCTGCAACATTCACGCTTGCCTCCAGCAGACAAGAGTTCTTCCTCCCACCCTGAACATTATTCCACAGATATATCAACCCCACTTGCCTAGTTTCCAACGCTCGCCCCTCTCGCTCGCCCCTCTCAGCAAGCATCGGCAGGCGGCCATCTTACGTATTTCCGAAATGGACGGAAATACAAATTTTTTTGGCGCCTGCCATTTCGATATTTAAAAACACTTCCAGGTTAAAAAAAATGTTTTGTAATCGTTTCGTAATTCAAAAATTAACGAATTTTTTAACGAATTACGAATTAACGAAACGAATTGACCAGCCCTAGTGGTTTGCTCTTCTCCACACTCGCATGTCGAGGATTCCACTTTGTGGCCCCATTTCTTGAGGTTGGTTCTGCATCTCATGGTGCCAGAGCACAGTCTGTTCAGCACCTTAAAAGTCGCCCAGTCCTCTGTGTGCCCAGGGGGGAGTCTCTCATTTGGTATCAGCCATTGCTTGAGGTTCTGGGTTTGAGCCTGCCACTTTTGGACTCTCGCTTGCTGAGGTGTTCCAGTGAGTGTCTCTGTAGATCTTAGAAAACTATTTCTTGATTTAAGTCGTTGATGTGCTGATACCCAAACAGGGGATGAGCTGGAGATGTCTCTGCCTTGGTCCTTTCACTATTGACTGCTACTTCCCGGCAGATGTCAGGTGGTGCAATACCGTCTAGACAATGTAATTTCTCCAGTGGTGTAGGGTGCAGACACCCCGTGATAATGCGGCATGTCTCATTAAGAGCCACATCCACTGTTTTAGTGTGGTGAGATGTGGTCCACACTGGGCATGCGTACTCAGCAGCAGAGTAGCATAGCACAAGGGCAGATGTCTTCACTGTGTCTGGTTGTGATTCCCAGATTGTGCCAGTCAGCTTTCGTATGATACTATTTCTAGCACCCACTTTTTGCTTGATGTTCAGGCAGTGCTTCTTGTAGGTCAGAGCACGGTCCAGAGTAACTCCCAGGTATTTGGGTGTGCTGCAATGCAATGAAAAGCACAGGGTTCTGTGTTGGAAGTTTGGTTAAATTCCATCATTGGTGTTCAGAATGCTCTTTGATTGTAGGTGAACTATAAATCCCAGAAACTACAAATGTCAAAGTCTGTTTTCTCCAAACTCCACCAGGATTCACATTTGGGTATATTGAGTATTCATGCCAAGTTTAGTCCAGATCCATCATTGTTTGAGTCAACAGTGCTCTCTGGATGTAAGTGAACTACAACTCCAAAACTCAAGGTCAATGCTCACCAAACCCTTCCAATATTTTCTCTTGGTCATGGGAGTTCTGTGTACCAAATTTGGTTCAATTCCATCATTGGTGAAGTTCAGAATGCTCTTTGATTTAAGGTGAACGATAAATTCCAGTAACGACAACTCCCAAATGACAATATCAATCCCTCCCCAACCCCAACAGTATTCAAATTTGGGCGTATCGGGTGTTTGTACCAAATTTGGTCCAGTGAAGGAAAATACATCCTGCATATCGGATATTACAATTCATAACAGTAGCAAAATTACAGTTATGAAGTAGCAACGAAAATAATGTTATAGTTGGGGGTCACCACAACATGAGGAACCGTATTAAGGGGTCGCGGCATTAGGAAGGTTGAGAACTACTGCTCTAATACAAGTTGTACTCCACAGTATCTGGATATTCACATGCTTTCCCGCCCTATTGCAAAACATTGAAAAAGCAGGATGCATGTATTTTCCAAACGACTTGAAATAAAATAATTTCCTGAGTTGCAGTTCCTTCTTTTGGAAACTCCACAATGTGCCCTGTGCATTTTCTAACTTTATGCCCCTTTCATTGTGTGAAGAACAAGCGCATGTATCAGCGCCATATGTAGAATGGTAATGCATGGTCACAACAGCATGAGAAAAGGCAAGTGGAAGGAAATGAAAAATCCCCAGCTTCCTTCTTGCAGCAGCCCCAGAAATTGCTTTCTTCTGAAATTACTTCTTGCTACAGTGATATAGGGTCTGTGGTGCATGTTGGGATATACTATCCATCTTCTGACGCACATAGTCAGCAGGACGGTGGGGGGAGAAGGAGAACGAGTGAAAATGAAAAGCACAATTCTAACCCACATATCAGCATTTAATCCATAGCCAAGGTCTTCCACCTGCAGAAATCTTCAACTATCACATTTCTACTCTTCTGGCTGATAACGAAGATAATTGTTTCATCCACTTTGTCAAGCTGAAATGAAAAGAGGGCAAAAGCAAAATGATGCTGCCATAAATCACAGCGCTGAGACAGCACAAAGGGGGTGGGGGGAGAGGACAAGATAGTGACTTCATTAAGGGTTATGTATTGTGTCATTAAGTTGGCAGGGGTCACCTTTCATGTCACCCCAGCATCCCATGATGCATCGCCAGCTCCCCTTTCCAATAAAATTAAACGTAGATGTAAAACTGATTAGGCTGTGTTTGCTTCAGCCCAAGGCAAGGAAATGGCTCAGGGAATAATTGATACAAGATCACGACTGATTCGTAATGGCAGCCATTTCTCTTCCTGGTCATTTCATTGCTGACCTTGCCCATTAAAATAAGCCCAGCCACCCTGAAAAGGGTACTATATTTTCGCATACCCCCTTCAACCTTCCTTACCAGGAATTCATTTTCGCATCCGACATTGGAATTCAAAATTATGGCCAATGAAATAAGAATGCAGGCATCATGGGATTGGGAGGAGAGCTGCGTGTTGGTTATGACAAAGTGCCCAAGAGTTCTCCTTCCTGTATCTTCTTGATGTCACTCCTGACAGTACCCTCATGTTTCAATGAGATTTCTGGCGTCCAACTTTGTTGCTGGCTTGGAGCCACGTGCTCACCTTCAGCAGAATGCAGGCCAACAGAATTAAAGCTCAATGTATGGGCGAATCTGGCCTTCCCATTAGGCATAAGGAGGCAGCAGATTTAGAATGTCAGCAATGAACAGTAATAGTTACTTATTTATTATAGTTGTATCTGTACTGTCAGTAAGGGGAAGGAACACTTGTGAGATTTCCTGCCCTGGTTGTAAAAAAAAAAACCCAAACTTGACTGTCCTTTGGTCAAATCTGTGTTGACTTCTCCATGGGTAAGGAAAAAGAAATATCCCTAGAGCCTAGTCCATCCCAGGAGCCTAGTCCATCCCAGGAGAACCTAATAGAAGTACCAACCCCTACTGTCTCCATCATGGAGTGCTTGGGCAGATAAATGGCAATGGTGGCCAAGGGCAACTGACTCCCTCAGATGGTGTTGGTTCATCTATATAAATAAATATGTAATGTTTGTTTGTGGGATTAACAGAACTCTAAAACCACTGGTCGAATTGACACCAAATTTGGACACAAGACACCTAACAACCCAATGTATGTCCTTCACTAAAAGAAATGATTTTGTTATTTGGGAGTTGTAGTTGCTGGGATTTATAGTTCACCTACAATCAAAGAACCCCACCAACAATGGAATTGAACCAAACTTGGCACACAGTTCTTCCATGACCAACAGAAAATACTGGAAGGGTTTGGCGGGCAGTGTCCTTTGGTTTTGTAGTTCACCTACATCCAGAGATCACTGTGGACTCAAATAATGATGGATCTGGACCAAACTTGCCACGAATACTCCATATGCCCAAATACGAACACAGATGGAGTTTTGGGGGAATATACCTTGACATTTGGGAGTTGTAGTTGCTGGGATTTATAGTTCACCTACAATCAAAGAGCATTCTAAACCCCACCAACGTTACAATTGGGCCAAACTTTCCACACAGAAGCCCCATGGCCAACAAAAAATACTGTGTTTTCTTATAGTCTTTGGCGACCCCTCTAACACCCCTTTATGACCTCCACAGGGGTCCCGACCCCCAGGTTGAGAAATGGTGCCTTAAGGCCATCCAGTCCAAGTCCCTTCACCAGGCCAAGAAAACATAACCAATGCGCTCCTGACAAAGAGCCACCTAGCCATAGGTATAAATAGATATGATTCACACACACACACACACATATACGTATATGACAGATATAGCATCATAGATTTGAAAGGGACCCCTAAAGAAGGACAATTATATGTTGCATGTTCCAGAGTAGGCAAACCAATCTCTACATCAACACAGACAAAGAAGCAAGAAGAAATACTGTTGACCCACAAGAATCAAGAAATTACATATATTAGAAACCAACACTTTCTCATTACTTTATTTTCCAGATCACCAGACTGGGCCACAGCAACGTGTGGCAGGGAATGGCTAGTAGAATCAGAGAATCATAGAATCAAAGAGACCTCGTAGGCCATCCAGTCCAACCCCATTCTGCCAAGAAGCAGGAATATTGCATTCAAATCAGCCCTGACAGATGGCCATCCAGCCTCTGTTTAAAAGCCTCCAAAGAAGGAGCCTCCACCACACTTGGGGGCAGAGAGTTCCACTGCTGAACGGCTCTCACAGTCAGGAAGTTCTTCCTCATGTTCAGATGGAATCTCCTCTCTTGTAGTTTGAAGCCATTGTTCCGCGTCCTAGTCTCCAGGGAAGCAGAAAACAAGCTTGCTCCCTCCTCCCTGTGGTTCCCCATGTTGGAATTCAGCCTGTGATTGTGTTTCAGGATCAGGGTGCTTTGGATGTGGGGAATGATGTTAATGAGGTTCAAGATGGTTTGGTCAGCGATATTGATGCAGAGACTGACCAGGAGATCCCCGTAGTTTCCCATGAGAATGTCCCTGAGGGGTGTGGGGATTATGGTGTGCTTTCTGAATTGTTACCAGAGAGTTCTCATGAGAGAGAACATGAAAATAGCTCGGCACCTGGCCCAGCTGCAAAAGTTAACGAGCAAGTAGATAATGAGCCCAGAGATAGGCAAGAAGAGATTAGTCACAACAGGAGAGCCGAGCAATGGCTTCGGCGTTCTACCAGTCTTCTACAGAAAACAATAACAAAGCCTCAAATAAAGAGAAACCAATTTCTGACCGCTAGTGACCCAGCTAACGAAAAGAGTCTCAACTTTGGGATGTGTAGTCAGATGAAGCATTATTTAAAATCATGGCAAGTTCTTGGCCTTGCCATGGAAGCCTTGCTCTACAGATTTGTGCTAAGATATTTCCTGTTTCATGGTTTTGGATTCCTGGATTTCATGTTTGCTTACCCAAGCCTTGGATCAATGTATTCCTGATTCTTTGGATTGTATTAGAGTTGTGTGGACTTTTAGGAACTTTGCTAAACTCTACCTTGGACTAATTTGCTCCTGCTTATCTTCTTACCTAATTGCATTTACCCATTTCTTTAAAGTGCTTTTTTGCTTTACTGTTGTTGTTTTTTTACTTATCTTCAATAAAAGGATTGTTTTTTCCCATTCAACATGTGGTGTTTAAAGTCAGAGGATTATTCCTGTCCTGGAGTGCAACAGCCCCCCCCCCCCCTCCCTCCAGAGAATAACAAGTTTCTATGGACCTCATCAAAAAGGGCCATGGACTCACCCTGTGCCAGGGCTAATTCATGGGCTCCTGGGGGGCTGAAGGAGTTACTGTTCCACATCCTGCATTGCCTGCCTTACCTTTGTCCTCATCCCAGGGAGAAAGAGTCACTATCCGCTTTCCCCTATTGCAGTGGGAATGCGCTCTGCTTCCTCTTCCTTTTCAGCATGTAGCTTGTACATCATAAGAAGGGCTCCATGTCAAAAATGGAGGGGAAGCAGTGTATGACGGGCAAATCAGCCCAACAGATCAAGTCGTAAAAGAGCAGAAACATGTGTGACTTATTTTATATACCCATTTGAAAAATATGTTAAATCATACTGTACAAGTCCATATTTTTCTGTTTAGTAAAATCCACCCAGAACTAACGCAGAAACTTGGAAGACTTGGAAGTTTTGAAAGAGGAAAGAGAAGGAAGTCTATGGAAACGGACTTCAAAGATGTGCCCATCATTAGACAAATTTAGAAACTCACCCTAACATTTAAAAAAAAATGAATGGCATTCTCTCCAAAGGAAAAAAACGGGAGCAGCAATTTACTAGACATAGGTTTCAGAAAAAGCATCACATTTTTATTAAACTTGAATAGATGTGATATAGGAAGTTCTAGGAACTCCAGTACAAAATCTAAAACCAGTACATAATGTCACCACAAAATAAAACATTTATATCCAGAGGTATAGGCAGGAATGGAAGAAATTACCTTGCAATTACTTAACTAGATTTCTGCAGTAATGATCCAGGGTCATTTATATGCACGCTAAAATTAAGAGTTATTCTAAATTTGAACAAGAAAGATCTGTTCAGCGTTGCACCCGGTCTTGCACTATTTTAAGCCCTGGAGGCTCGGTGCCCTTCTGAGAACCTGGGAGATTTAGACATGCAGCTCCTCTGTGCTTAGATAACAAGGTGGCCATAAATGTGTCCTCTCCGAAACTTATCTATAGCCCCTCAAATGAGATTTCGTTCTCATACAAAGAGCGAGCTGGCCTCATAACTCAATTTATTTCGTTCCTGGCTGCCCTTTCTTTCTCGCTGCAGTGTCCATCCCATAATAGAGAGTGCACGATAGCATGCTACATATCAAAGCAGGCCTCCCTGGTGCTTTATATATCATTGTGCCAGAATAACCTCTGTAGATTTACGCTCCTTCTGTTTACCACACTTCTTTTTCTGGGGAAGGTTAGAGAATGTGAGTTTAAAAGCTGGAAGGAAGTATAAGGAAAGTCAAAGGAATCTTAAAAGTTTTTCCTTGGGCTTTACTTGAGTCTTTGAAACTTAAGACCATGCGTTTTCTGAGAAATGTATTCTATACTAGCCGTCCCCTGCCACACGTTGTTGTGGCCCAGTCTGGTCATCTGGAAAATAAAGTAATGAGAAAGTGTTGGTTTCTAATATATGTAATTTCTTTATGTTTGTGGGTAAACAGTATTTGATTACGTTTTCTTGCCCTGGTGAAGGGAGTTGGATTGGATGTCCTTAAGTATTTTCTGTTAGTCAGGGGGGTTCTGTGTGAGAAGTTTGCCCTGATTCTGTCGTTCGTGGGGTTCAGAATGCTCTTTGCTTGTAGGTGAACTGTGAATCCCAGTGACTACAACTCCCAAATGTCAAGGCCTATTTCCCCCAAACTCCTTCTGTGTTCATATTTGGGCATATTGAGTGCTTGTGCCAAATTTGGTCCAGATCCATCATTGTTTGAGTCCACAGTGCTCTCTGCATGTAGGTGAACTGCAACTCCCAAACTTAAGGTCAAGGCCCACCAAACCCTTCCAGTATTTTCTGTTGGTCAAGGGAGTTCTTTGTGCCAAGTTTGGTTCAATCCCATCACTGGTGGAGTTCAGAATGCTCTTTGATTGTATGTGAACTATAAATCCCAGCAAGTACAACTCCCAAATGACAAAATCATAATTTTTTGAGTGATGGTCACTCCTTGTGTAGTGAGACGTTTTGTTGCCAAATTTGGTGTGATTTCGTTCATTGGTTCTTTTGTTTTTAAGGTACTCATTATGCACAGAACATTTATATATATATAGATCATAATGGCATTGTTCTAGTTTCTAGGCTCGGAAAAAGAGGAGGTGTGGAATATCAGTGATGACAGAGGTTTTTGAATGGGAAGATATGTAAATATTCATACACATATAAAATTGTACATGACTTTTCAAACACATTTAACTCACTTATATTTTGAGTATGAACATATCTCCTTTTGTGAACCATGATGAAGTCTAAGATCATCTGGAGAGGCCCTGCTCTCGATCCCACTGCCATCACAAATGCGATTGGTAGGGACGAGGGACAGGGCCTTCTCAGCAGTGGCCCCCTATCTGTGGAATTCTCTCCCCAGGGATATCAGATTGGCCACCTCCTTCCTGTCTTTCAGAAGGAAACTCAAGTCTTGGCTATGGGACCAAGCCTTCGACTATTGAATAGCAATAAGTGAAAAGAAGATTTAAGCAACTGATGACAATGAATTGACCTGAACCCAGAATCATAGAATCATAGAGTTGGAAGAGACCCCATGGGCCATCCACTCCAACCCCCTGCCTAGAAGCAGGAATATTACATTCAAAGCACCCCTGACATATGACCATCCAGCCTCTGTTTAAAAGCTTCCAAAGAAGGAGCCTCCACCACACTCTGGGGCAGAGAGTTCCACTGCTGAATGGCTCTCACAGTCAGGAAGTTCTTTTGGAACCCTAATTTTGGAATCTTAGTGTTCATTGACATTGTCCTGACGACGATCTATGGGCTGGTAACTTGACCTATAAAGAACTCATAGTACCGGGACTGTGGCACAGCTGGCTGGGAGTCAGCTGCATTAAGATCGCTACTGACCAAATGTCATGAGTTTGAAGCCAGCACGGGTCGGAGTGAGCTTCCAACCAATTTGTGTAGCTTGTTGTCGACCTTTGCAGCCTGAAAGAGAGTTGCATTTGTCAAGTAGGAAATTTAGGTACCACTTATGTGGGGACGCTAACTTAACTAATTGACGAGGCCATAAAAATCTCCAGCAAGCATGCGGGGAATGAGGAAGTACTTCATCAGTGTCGTGGATGGACGGTGAAGTGATAGCTCCCCTGGTGGCCAGAAAAAGTTGGAATTTTAAATACCCTCTGACTGTCTGTCTATATATGTTGCGTGTCTATGGCATTTAATGTTTGCCATGTTTATGTACATTGTAATCTGCCCTGAGTCCCCTGCGGGGTGAGAAGAGCGGAATATAAATACTGCAGATAAATAAATAAATAATACACATGGACTACTACTGAGCAAGCCTTTTCTGTGGTGGCCACCCATTGCATCACAGGGGCTGATAGTATGCAAAAAGACTCTCCAAAGATGCCTTTGGTACAATTGGGCAGAAATAAAGGCTACCATTCAGCCTTTGCCAAAGAAGGAGACTCCACAACACTCCAGGGAGTCTATTCCACTGTCAAACAGCTCTTACCATCAGGAAGTTCTTCCAAATATTCTTAAGAATTTGGCAGGTTTGAATAGGGGAATATAATATTATAGATAGTTTGGTCCTATGCTGTGTTTATTGACAACAAGATACTGTGCCAGCAATATGTTTCACTTGCATTCCTCCTTATCGTCAGATGTGATACACTAATACACTAATGAGCTGGATCACATTTCAAATTGTGTTTATATTGGAATAACTGAAGCAATGATTTACAATAGTTAAAGGTAAAGGTAGTCCCCTGACATTAAGTCCAGTCATGTCTGACTCTGGGGTGTGGTGCTCATCTCCATTTCTAAGCCGAAGAGCCGGCGTTGTCCGTAGACACCTCCAAGGTCATGTGGCCGGCATGACTGCATGGAGCGCCGTTACCTTCTCGCCGGAGCGGTACCTATTGATCTACTCACATTTGCATGTTTTCGAACTGCTAGGTTGGCAGAAGCTAGGGCTGACAGCAGAAGCTCACGCCGCTCCCCGGAATCGAACCTGCGACCTTTCGATCAACAAGCTCAGCAGCTCAGTGCTTTAACCCACTGCGCCACCGGGGGCAATAACAACCCTAAAATGCAGAATTATTGAGCATAGTTTTACCCAATGAATAACATTTAAAGATGGAGTCCCCAGTGGCACAGAGGGTTAAACCGCTGAGCTACTGAACTTGCTGGCCAAAAGGTCAGTGGTTCAGATCTGGGAAGCAGGGTGATCTCCCATTGTTAGCTCCAGCTTCTGCCAACCTGTTGCAACCCAATGCAGGAAACTGGACCCTCAGACAACAATTCACCACACTTGACTTCAGGAAAAGCAATCCTTTTTTATTGAAGAAAGATGAGTACAAAAATAGAGGGAATAGGCAAGGTAAAAAGCCACAGTAAAAATCAGCAACAAGAAATGTCCATGAACAAGATCAAAAACCCACAATATCACTGCTAAATCCTGGAACCTGTTAGCAATCCACTAACTGTACTTGAAGCAACTAGGAAGCCTCTTAGGAATAAGGTCACTGGAATCAGGAGACCTGCCAAGGATGATGCTTGAATCTGGAATGATGGTCTGAAGATACATCCAGGCGCGAGGTACATAAGGCCGAGAAATCTATTACGTGACACGCCTGCAGGCTTTGTTTGCATTTATCTCAGTCTAGCTGACCTTCGTAAACTTTGAGATTCTCCCCTGCTCTGCCAAATCTGCCCTCTCCTATCCTCATTAGAGAGACCAGGTGTCAGATTCTCTGGAGAGCTAAGACTGGGAGGAAAAGGGAGTGAAAGTTCACTGCTTGGCTCTGACATATTATCATGGGAATTTGGACTTTCACTTTCCAAAGCTGCAGGAGTTTCACTACACAAACCGTCATCTTCTACATTGCCCTCAGAATCAACATCTTCATTGGCATCAGGAAATACAATCAGAGAATCAGGTTGAGGTTCAGACACAGGCTGAACCCCAACACAACCTAGCAGTTCAAAAACATGCAAATGAGAGTAGATCAATAAGTCTTCTTTCTTTCTTTCTTTCTTTCTTTCTTTGATTTTTCAGATTTTTCTTGAAAACTCTTAAAGCTGGTGGACAGATGCATTCTGATCTGTGTATTAGCCTGTAAAGTGATGGTCAAGTGAATTTGTACTGAAATACACAAAGTTCCAGTTTTCCACCTGTGTGTAATATGAGACTGCCATTCTGTCGGTTCTATCTCGTGATAAAGCCCATGGTCCCAAGGAGTCTATTCTAACTGAGACGAAGACAGGATTTAGGTCTATGTAATGCTCACTGCATGTGCGTTGCCCATCAAAGTCATCAACATTTACACCTCTTAAGCATCTGCTTGGAGTATTTGAAATGAAATGAGTTCACCATAATGACAGTCACTTGGGCCTATTAAAATTACACAAAGATGCTTCCAGTCAATATTCCTAATTTTTATGATTGCCACATTGTTCTCAAATGACTGAGTTTGGCTGTAAAATATATAGGAAATAGGGATGTCAAGCAAATGTGGTGACCATCTGTGCCTGCTGAGAGATATAATTTTATTTTGATATTTCATTCTATTGTTTGTGGCAGGAAAACCCCAATCTGTTATTTGCTGTCACAATTAGGTTTTACAGGCAATAAGGAGATTGTATTGTCATGTGCTCTCCACGTAAGGCTTTAGCTTCTCTTGCCAAGTACATTCATAATCTCAAGTTGTTTCCCCGATCTCTACTAAAAAGTCCAACATGGGGTTCCTATATTGGTTCCATTTCTTTAAATGTTAAAGGTAAAAGCATTCCCATGACATCAAGTCCAGTTGTGTCCGACTCTGGGTGGTGGTGCTCATCTCCATTTCTAAGCCAAAGAACTGAGGTTGTCTGTAGATGCCTCCAATGTCATGTGGCCAGCATGACTATATGGAGTGCTGTTACCTTCCCACCAAGGCAGTACCTATTGATCTCTGGTATGCCAGAAATACAGCTCAATGGTGTAACATTAGAAAATGTTGGCAATTTTCGCTACCTTGGCAGCCACCTCTCCACAAAAGCCAAGATTGACACTGAAATACAACACCGCCTGAGCTCTGCGAGTGCAGCATTTTTCTGAATGTAGCAGAGAGTGTTTGAGGACCAGGACTTCCATAGGGATACCAAGGTGCTTCTTTATAAAGCTATTGTCCTCCCTGTGAGACATGGACTATCTACAGATGTCACATGCAACTCCTAGAATGATTCCATCAGCCTTGCCTCTAAAAAATTCTGCAAATCTCCTGTGAAGACAAGCAGACAAATGTCAGCATGCTGGAAGAAGGAAAGACCACCAGCTCTGAAGCCATGGTCCACCGCCATCAATTTATCTGGACCGGCCATGTTGGTGGGCAGGAAAAGAGATGTGGACTATCTACAGACGTCACATGCAACTCCTGGAACGATTCCATCAGCCTTGCCTCTTAAGAAATTCTGCAAATCTCCTGTGAAGACAAGTGGACAAATGTCAGCGTGCTGGAAGAAGAAAAGACCACCAGATCTGAAACCATGGTCCACCTCCATCAATTTATCTGGACCGGCCACGTTGGTGGGCAGGAAAAGAGATGTGGACTGTCTACAGACGTCACATGCAACTCCTAGAACAATTCCATCAGCCTTGCCTCTAAATAATTTGCAAATTTCCTGTGAAGACAAGTGGACAAGTGTCAGCGTGCTGGAAGAAGAAAAGACCACCATCTCTGAAGCCATCGTCCTCGGCCATCAACTCCGCTGGACTGGCCATGTTGTCTGGATGCCCAACCACTGTCTCCCACAGCAGTTGCTCTACTCCGAACTCAAGAACAGAGAATGGAATGTTGGTGGGCAGGAAAAGAGAATTAAAGATGGGCTTAAAGCCAACCTTAAAAACTCTGGTATAGACACTGAAAATTCGGAAGCCCTGGCTCTTGAGCGCTCCAGTTGGAGGTCAGCTGTGACCAGCAGTGCTGTAGAATTTGTAGAGGCACGAATGGAGGGCAAAAGAGAGAAATGTGCCAAGAGGAAGGAACTGTGACCGGGACCCGCCTTCCACTAGAAACCAATGTCCTCACTGTGGGAGAAGATACAGATAAAGAATAGGGCTCCACAGTGTCGCTGCTATGAAACTGGGGTTCCAAACATTCAACCCCTTCTGCTGAAGTTGCACCTCGTCGTCCAAGGAGGAAAAAACCCAACGGAAAGCAAACTGTCTTTTAGCAAAGGAATATTTATATAAAGGTATTCACAAATAAAGCAGAGTCATTGACATAGCCAAACAAAAGCTTATAAACATGAGGTTCTTATCTTCACAGTCTTGTTCTTCAGACGTTGCAGCAATAATACAACTCCAGCAATTCCAAACCTCTTTCCAACTTCTATCCAGCCTCTTTCCAGCCTCAAGCCAACCTCTCTCCAACATCCAACCTCCAACTTCCAACCTCACTCCAACATCCAACATCAAGTAATACAATGTACTTAGTCTCTATTAGTAGTACCTCAGCTCCCACAGGTGGCTTGATTGTTGCGGGCCATACAATGATTGGACATGATTCTTACAATCACTTACCCATTTTTCACTTAAGAAATGACCTAAACAATATGAAACTCTGACACACAGTCACCTATGGACCCACCGCCAGTATACCGATCTGGGAAGACAATACTACTTGGACAACGAGGGTTTACTATTGCCTGCTATTTTCCGGTGGATGTCAGGTGGTGCAATACCGGCTAAGCAGTGTAATTTCTCCAGTGGTGTAGGGCGCAGACACCCCGTGATAATGCGGCATGTCTCATTCAGAGCCACATCCACTGTTTTAGCGTGGTGAGATGTGTTCCACACTGGGCATGCATACTCAGCAGCAGAGTAGCACAGCATAAGGGCAGATGTCTTCACTGTATCTGGTTGTGATCCCCAGGATGTGCCAGTCAGCTTTCGTATGATATTGTTTCTGGCACCCACTTTTTGCTTGATGTTCAGGCAGTGCTTCTTGTAGGTAAGAGCACAGTCCAGAGTGACTCCCAGGTATTTGGGTGCGCTGCAATGCTCCATTGAGATTCCTTCCCAGGTGATCTTCAGAGCTCGGGATGCTTCTCTGTTCTTGAGATGAAAGGCACATGTCTGTGTTTTAGATGGGTTAGGGATCAGCTGGTTTTCCCTGTAGTAGGGAGTAAGAGCACCTAGAGCTTCGGAGAGCTTCTGTTCTACCGTCTCAAAGCTTCATGCTTGAGCCAGTAGTGAAAGGACCAAGGCAGAGACATCTCCAGCTCATCCCCTGTTTGGGTATCAGCCAGCACGTCAACGACTTAAATCTAGAAATAGTTTTCTAAGATCTACAGAGACACTCGCTGGAACACCTCAGCAAGCGAGAGTCCAAAAGTGGCAGGCTCAAACCCAGAACCTCAATCCGTGGGTGATACCAGATGAGAGACTCCCCCCTGGGCACACAGAAGACTGGGCGACTTGGAAGGCACTGAACAGACTGTGCTCTGGCACCACAAGATGCAGAGCCAATCTTAAGAAATGGAGCCACAAAGTGGAATCCTCGACATGCGAGTGTGGAAAAGAGCAAACCACTGACCACCTGCTGCAATGCAACCTGAGCCCTGCCACATGCACAAGGGAAGACCTTCTTGCAGCAACACCGGAAGCACTCCAAGTGGCCAGATACTGGTCAAAGGACATTTAACCAACTACCAGACTCACAAGTTTTGATTTGTCTGTTTGTTTGCTTTGTTCTGTTAGAAATGTAACATACTGGACTGGTTGCTCTGTCACGACAAAATAAATAACGAGGGTTCGCATAAGTAAAGTAAAGTAAGTAAGTACCTTTTCCAACTTTGGATCAACCCTGTTATTATATGAGATGCCAAAAGGAATATAGTGAGGTTCATCATGTCTGAAATAGGATTTCAACCCAAGCTTTCTTTGACCTAAGTAATTCTCGCTGTATCTAGGTTATACAGAGAGTGAAATGAGAATATTGTGTTACGTTCTGATGCCACAAGGATCCTTGGGAATGTCTTCATAGGGGCAAGCTTCACTCTCATAATCGTGTGCCTCTCCCGCCCCCTCACCCCATTCCTTCAGCCTGACCTTGGCATTTTCTTTCCCCACTCCGTAGTTTCGCTGTCCTCCTGTGTCCGGCTTTGCCTCTCATTTGTCAATGTTGTTATTGAATTTTCAAATGCCAGGAGTGCACATAAATCAATGGCTCGGTTCTCCCCAGTGGCATATTCCTGCCACATGTGGTCATTCATTTTTTTTAATAAGTCTACCTCTGCTTTCTCCCATTTATAAAAATGCATCTTGTTCAGCCATTGCCGTCCATCATTTGAGGAGTCCGGCTATTTGTTGTCCTCGAGTGCTTATTCATCAACATTTTCAAAAGCAAAATCACTCTTTGCCTCTTGCTCTTATTGTGCCATCAATCTTGACTGGGGATCAATAAACTGCACTGTTGCAATTTCCCTCCTCTACCCGGCCAACGACAACAACACATTCAGGCTGTCTTTCCTGGAGTAAGTGTTTTTATTTACATTTTTTTTAACACATCGTCTCGTGTCAGGCAATGGCGGTGTCATAGGAAAAATGCTTTCATTGGCTCCCGGAGTAACAATAAGCAGCAAAGCATTGGTCATTTTGTGTAGTAAGCCAAAGAAAAGGATACTTACTCTGCACATTCATTTGCTGGGCTTTGACAACTGAGGGTGTGTTGGAAACAAAACAACAGCACAGCCAGATGATGAGATCTACGGGGAAACCGCTCTCGTAGTTGGAAAATGGCATTTTAATAGGAAGGGCAGTTGTTGAGGGAAGACGGTATCTCTCCTCCATGTTTGTTGCACACTCTCATGTTGTTTGGGCAAGAAGACAGAAGTTTGGTGACGTAAGCATTAGGCCTGGGTAACAACGGAAAAAATTGTTTCTAAAATCGATTCGTTTTTTGGGGGTTTTTGCGTTTCGATATTTAAAAGAATTCCGAAATGTTTCTTTTAAAAAGTTCGATATTTACGAAAATTTGTAAATGTTTAAAAAATTACGAAACATTAACGAAACAAATACGAAACAATAACGAATCGATTCGTTAATGGCGGACGCGACCGCGCAATACGCTAAAAAACCTCCAAATGGGACAGGGGGAACTTCTGAAGCTTCCCTCTCCCTCTGTTGTTGACTGTTGGTGTGATATTATAATTTTTTTTCACTAATTAAACAAAAAACAACTATAAAACTTGCCCCAGACATGCGGAAATAATAACGAAACGACCTCAAACCGATAACGAAACGAATACAATAACGAATCCGAAGCATTTACGAAACGAATTTAAAAATTCATTTCGTTTTTAAGTTGCTCCAGAATGGTTCGTTATCGCTTCGCTATATAAAAAAATAACGAATTTTTAACGAATTACGAATTAACGAAACGAAACCGCCCAGCCCTAGTAAGCATCTCCTTTTTGGGCCCTTCCACACAGTCCTATATTCATTCATTCATTCATTAGGCCAGTGGTTCTCAATCTTTCCAATCCCACGACCCCTTAATACAGTTCCTCAGGTTGTAGTGACCCCCAACCATAAAATTATTTTTGTTGCTACTTCATAACTGTCATTTTGCTACTGTTATGAAACGTCATGTAAATATCTGAAATGCAGGATGTATTTTCATTCACTGGACCAAATTTGGCACAAATACCAAATACGCCCACATTTGAATATTGGTGGGCTTGGGAGGGGGTTGATTTTGTAATTTGGGAATTGTAGTTTCTAGGATTTATAGTTCACCTACAATCAAAGAGCATTCTGAACTCCACCGACAATGGAATTGAACCAAACTTGGCACACAGAACTCCCATGGCCAACAGAAAATGCTGGAAGGGTTTGGTGGGCATTGATTTGAGCACTGTGGACTCAAATCATGATGGATCTGGACCAAACTTGGCACAAATACGCAACATGTCAAAATGTGAACACTGGTCGAATTTGGGGAAAATAGACCTTGACTTTTGCGAGTTGTAGTTGCTCGGATTTATAGTTCACCTACAGTCAGAGCGTTCTGAACCCCACCAACAATAAATGGGCCAAACTTTCTACACAGAACCCCCATGACCAACAGAAAATACTGTTTTCTGATCATCTTCAGTGACCTCTCTGACACCCCCTCATGACCCCCTCAGGGGTCCCGACCCCCAGGTTGAGAAACACTGCATTAGGCGACCCCTCGTTGTCCGAGTAGGATTGTCTTCCAAGATCGGTGTACTGGCGGTGGGTCCATAGGTGACTGTGGTGCCCTATTCTTGATCTGTATCTTCTTCCACAGTGAGGGCATCGGTTTCCTGGTGGAAGGCGGTCCCGGTCGGAGTTGGCTTGATGCACCTTCCTCTTGGCACATTTCTCTCTTTCACTCTCCATTCTACAGCACTGCTGGTCACAGCTGACCTCCAGTTAGGGCTTCCCAGTTCTCAGTGTCTATGCCAGTTTTTACGGTTGGCTTTGAGCCCTATAGACAGCCCTATATCCCAGAATATCACAGCAGAAAATCCCACATTATCTCAGTGTGGACTCAGATAATCCAGTCCAAAGCAGATATTGTGGGATTTTCTGCCTTGATATTCTGGGATGTAGGGCTGTGTATAGGGCTCAAAGCCAACCTTAAAAACTGGCATAGACACTGAGAACTGGGAAGCCAGTGACCTTGGGTAAGTCAAACTCTCTCAGGATATTATCACACAAGACACATAAAACATGTTATAGCATTGCAGTCCCATGTTGCTTGAAACTAAAGTACACCTGGCTAGCCAAACCTTTTGCTGATCAACAGCATTTCCAACTAATTTTAGCTTGCTCAGCTACACTTACCCATTACTGAATCAAGGCAATGGTATTGACATGGGGTTAAGGGACATGGAGAAGCAGTTATCAATAATACAGCAATGTAGCCACTTTCAAATACTCAAATAGAAAAAAGTGCACTTTTTTCCGCTGCTCCAGAGGGTAAGGCCCAAACTTATGTTCAAATGAAAAGAAAGTTTGACTAAAGTAAAGTTAAAGTTTTCCCTTGACATTAAGTCTATTTGTGTCTGACTCTGGGGGGTGGTGCTCATCTACATTTCTAAGCTGAACAGCTGGCGTTCTCCGTAGACACCCTCAAGGTCATGTGGCCAGCATGACTACATGGAGTGCAATTGCCTTCCTGCAGAAGTGGTATCTACTGATCTACTCACATTTGCATTTTTTAAACTGCTAGGTTGGCAGAAGCTGAGCCTAACACTCTGCTTCCCAGATTCGAAATGCCAACCTTTCTGTCAGCAAGTTCAGCAGCTTAGCGGTTTAACCTGCTGTGCCACCACTTTGACTAGACACTTTAAAAAGTGCCCGGCAGTACAACGGCCTGCCTGAAAAGATGCTGATCTCTCCATTATGTGTTTTTAAAAAGATGTTTGATGGCTATCTGTTAAGAAAGTTTTAGCTGAGAATTTCCTGCATCAGCAAGAGTTTGAGATTGACTCCTGGGGTTCTTTCCATCTCCAACAGTTCTGTTATTCTATGGAAACGGTTCTAATCAGATTGGCAGGGATGCATTGGCACGAATTGTTCCAGAAACTGCAGCTGGCGTAGGGAGAATTGGCTGCAATTCTCTGAGTGATGTTTGCAATACCCTCCATGTAGAAAATGTAAAGTTCAGGCTTGGTCTGGAATCTAAATATTGAAGTCTATGAATGACAAAGATTAAAACAAAGGGTTTATCTACATTGGCTGCTTAATCCATGGCTGGTCTGGAGCAGTATTACTCCAAACTGGTCCCAAAGGTGGCCACATAGTCTGTGCCTGATCCATAACAGGATCTCAACACAAGACAGTTGGGTTGAAGCTGATGTGACCCTACCAGACTGTTACCTTATTTTCCTTGTTACTGTTTCCATTTAGCATCAGACTCTTGGCAATCATGAGCACCTTGTGCCAACATCAAGGAAGATGTCCACATGACCAGGGAGAAGAAGTGAGGGTTGGATACATGAAAAAGGAAAGGTGTCATCAACCAGCCATGGTGTCCACATTGTTTCCAAAGTACAAGTCTGCTTCTGTCTGCTACGACACCAAACTGGGAGGGATAGCCAATACTCCAGAGGACAGGAGCAGGATTCAAAACGATCTTGGCAGATTACAGAGATGATTGACCAAAACTAACCAAATGAAGTTCAACAGTGACAAATGCAAGATACTCTACTTAGGCAGAAAAAACAAAATGCAAAGATACCGAATGGGGGACAATGCTTGGCTCGAGAGCAGTATGTGTGAAAAAAGATCTTGGAGTCCTTGTGGACAACAAGTTAAACATGAGCCAGGAATGTGATGCGGCAGCAAAAAAAGCCAATGGGGTTTTGGCCTGCATCAATAGGAGCATAGTGTCTAGATCCAGGGAAGTAATGCTCCCCATGCTCTATTCCGCTTTGGTTAGACCACACCTGAATATTGTGTCCAGTTCTGGGCACCACAATTCAAGAGAGATATTGACAAGTGGAATGTGTCCAGACGAGACAAATGATCAAGGGTCTGGAGAACAAGCTCTGTGAGGAGCAGCTTAAGGAGCTGGGCATGTTTAGCCTGAAGAAGAGAAGGCTGAGAGGAGATATGATAGCCATGTATAAATATGTGAGAGGAAGCCACAGGGAGGAGGGAGCAAGCTTGTTTTCTGCTTCCTTGGAGACTACGACGCGGAACAATGGCTTCAAACTACAAGAGAGGAGATTCCATCTGAAGATGAGGAAAAACTTCCTGACTGTGAGAGCCGTTCAGCAGTGGAACTCTCTGCCCTGGAGTGTGGTGGAGGCTCCTTCTTTGGAAGCTTTTAAACAAAGGCTGGATGGCCATCTGTCAGGGGTGATTTGAATGCAACATTCCTGCTTCTTGGCAGGGAGTTGGACTGGATGGCCCTTGAGGTCTCTTCCAACTCTTTGATTCTATGATTCTGAGTTTTGTATAAATTCTGGGGCACTCCTTGACTTTCTTTAGCAGAGAGCTAAACAAGTGTAACCTGGTTTGCCCGTAAATCACAACCTAGAAGGGGCAGTGTGGAGCATCAGGAAGCCATCATGTTTTTCTCAATATACTGGCCTATCTTCAGAAAACGTGGGTCTTTCTTTGGAAGATACTGCCAATAGGTGGTTATGAAATACAGGGCAACACAGGCATCAGATTCCTCTTCACTCAGGTCCACCCAAGGAATATTTTTTAGTGTATCACCTCTCTTGTAGCATTCAGACTCAGATTTCCTCCCCCCATACTTTAAAATGTATGCTAATGTTTTACCATAGCTTTGTGGGTATTATTATTATTATTATTATTATTATTATTATTAAACTGTATTTGTACCCCGCTAGCATCTCCCGAAGGACTCGATGCGGTTTACAAAAGCCAAGGCCTCAACACAACAACAACATACAATAACAATGCGATACAAAGCAAATTAAAAACATAAGCAATAACAAAACATTATACTATTACGCAATAAAACCAGGGCCGGGCCAATGATGGGTACAGATTAAAAAGTGCTGGGTGTGAGAGGTGGTATGTTGGAATTCTTGGCAAGTGCAATGTGCAGAGAGTCTTAAACTCTAGTAAAGTGCTTCTGGGACATAGTGCTAGGGGTTATCCTATTCTGGAAAGCCACATCGGAATAGCCAGGTCTTCAAGTTCTTCCTAAAGACTGCCAACGTGGGTGCTAATCTAATGTCTTTGGGGAGGGTGTTCCAAAGTTGGGGGGCAACCACAGAGAAGGCCCTGTCCCTCGTCCCCACCAAACGCACCTGCGATGCAGGTGGGATCACGAGCAGGGCCTCTCTGGATGAACGAAAGGAGCGCGTGGGTTCATAAACGGAGATGCGGTCACGTAGGTAGGCAGGTCCCAAACCGTTTAGGGCTTTGTAGGTAAGCACCTGCACCTTGAATTGGGCTTGGTAGGTAAACGGCAGCCAATGGAGCTCCTTAAACAGGAGGGTTGACCTCTCTCTGCAAGGAGCACCAGTTAACATCCTGGCCACCGCCCGTTGAACCAGTTGGAATTTCCGAGCCATTTTCAAGGGCAGCCCCACGTAGAGCGCATTACAGTAATCCAATCTAGAAGTGACCAAGGCATGGACCACCCCGGCCTAATCAACCTTTGCGAGGTACAGTCGCAGCTGGCGCACGAGTCTTAGTTGTGCAAAAGCCCTCCCGGACACCGCTGACGCCTGAGCCTCAAGCGTAAGTGATGAATCTAAGAGGAATCCCAAGCTGCAGACCTGTGACATATGGCATAATAATAATAATAATAATAATAATAATAATAATAATAAGTCTGATTCTGGCATTCCAAGAACAAGCCATTAGGACAAATGCCATCAGAGCCAGAATTGAAAAGTCGACAACAGATCCCAAATGTAGACTCTGCAAGGAAGCAGATGAAACAATAATCACATCCTCAGCTGCTGCAAGAAGATCGCGCAAACAGACTACAAGCAGAGACATAACACTGTTGCTCAGATGATTCATTGGAACTTGTGCCACAAATAACATCTGCCTGCGACAAAGAACTGGTGGGATCACTAGCCAGAAAGAGTTACAGAGAATGAACACGTCAAACTACTCTGGGACTTCCGAATCCAGACTGACAGAGTATTGGAGCACAGTACTCCTGACCTCACAACACAAAATATGGATTGTCGATGTTGCAATCCCAGGTCACAGCAGGATTGAAGAGAAGCTGCAAAGAATCTGGCACAAGCCAGTCAAGGTGGTTCCAGTGGTGATCAGCACACTAAGTGCAGTGCCTAAAGACCTTGACCTGCACTTAAACACAATCACCGCTGACAAAATTACCATCTGCCAGCTGCAAAAGGCCACCCTACTGGGATCTCCACACATTATTTGCTGATACACCACACAGTCCTAGACACTTGGAAAGTGTCCAACGTGTGATCCAATTCAACAGGTAGCAGAGTGGTCTTGTCTGCTGTGGACTCATCTTGTTGTGTTTCAAATAATAATAATAATAATAATAATAATAATAATAATAATAATAATAATAATTTTTGTCGTGTCAGGAGTGACTTGAGAAACTGCAAGTCGCTTCTGTTGTGAGAGAATTGGCCATCTGCAAGGATGTTGCCCAAGGGACGCCTGGATGTTTTTGGTGTTTTACCATCCTTGTGGGATGTTTGTCTCATGTCCCCGCACGGGGAGCTGGAGCTGACAGAGGGAGCTCATCCACGCTCTCTCTGGATTCGGACCTGCAACCTGTTGGTCTTCAGTCCTGCTGGCACAGGGGTTTATCTATGTGTTGGAGGCACAGTAGGTTAAATCTCTGAGCTACTGAATTTGCTGATCAAAAGGTCGCGGGTTCAAATCCAGGGAGCAGTGTGACCTCCTGCTGTTAGCCCCAGCTTCTGCCAACCTAGCAGTTCAAAAACATGCAAATGTGAGTAGTTCAATAGATACTGGGTTGTTGTAGGTTTTTTCGGGCTATATGGCCATGGTCTAGCGGCATTCTCTCCTGACATTTCACCTGCATCTATGGGAAGCATCCTCAGAGGTATCCTCACTACCTCTGAGGATGCTTGCCATAGATGCAGGCGAAACGACAGGAGATAAAGCCTCTAGACCAGGGGTTCTCAACATTCCTCATGTCACGACCCCTTAATACAGTTCCTCGTGTTGTGGTGACCCCCAAACATAACATTACTTTCATTGCTACTTCATAATTGTAATTTTGCTACTGTTATGAATTGTTATGTAAATATCTGATATGCAGGATGTATTCTCTTTCACTGGACCAAATTTGGCACAAATACCCAATATGCCCAAATTTGAATACTGGTGGGGTTGGGATGGGAGGATTGAGTTTGTCATTTGGGAGTTGTAGTTGCTGGGATTTATAGTTCACCTACATTCAAAGAGAATTCTGAACTCTACCAACGATGGAATTGGACCAAACGTGGCACACTGAACTCCCATGACCAGCGGAAAATACTGGAAGGGTTTGGTGGGCATTGACCTTGTGTTTTGGAGTTGTAGTTTGCCTACATCCAGACAGCACTGTGGACTCAAACAATGATGGATCTGGATCAAACTTGGCACAAATATTCAATATGCCCAAATGTGAACACTGGTAAAGTTCAGGGAAAATAGACATTGACATTTGGTAGTTGTAGTTTCTGGGATTTATAGTTCACCTACAACCAAAGAGCATTCTGAAGCCCATAGAATTAGGCCAAACTTCCCACACAGAACTCCCATGACCAACAGAAAATACTGTCTGTGATGGTCTTTGGCGACCCCTCTGACACTCTCTCGCGACCCCTCCAGGGGTCCTGACCCCCAGATTGAGAACCACTGCTCTAGACCATGGCCATATAGCCCAAAAAAATCTACAACAACCCAATTATTCCGGCCATGAAAGCCTTCGACAATACATTCAATAGATACTATTTTTGTGGGAAGATAACAGCACTCCATGCAGTCATGCAGGCCACATGACCTTGGAGGTGCCTACGGACAACGCCGGCTCTTCAGCTTAGAAATGGAGATGAGCACCACCCCCCAGAGTTGGACACGACTAGATGAACCTCCGACCTGTCAGTCTTCAGTGCTGATAAATAATAAATACAAACCCCAATTGTTCCCATTCTGTGGTTTGATGCTTAATTGATTAATTTGAGGCAACAAGATTTAGTGTAGCTGTAGATTACTGTCAGAGGGATAATCATGGCTAAGCTCTTATTTCCAGGCAGGGTTTCAGCTTCAGTTTGAGCAAGCTAAAGCCTTCTCTCTACAGCCAGTTTGAAAGGTTCTTGGAAGAGGTTCCTTTTCCATCCCTGCGCAGCGGGAATACAATGGAAAGGTCAGGCGTAGACAAAATCCCTTCCTATAATGTATGTGTTTATTCTCAAATTTAATATATGAATGTATTATTTGTTCTTAAAATGTCATTCAATAGATTGTAAGCTTGGGTTTCCTGGCAGACCTTTGAAGCTTAAAGAGTAATGTAATAAGAGTATGTTAATCCATAAGCTATACAGCCATCCCTCCACAGACACCATCGCTCTCTCCACCTCCTGCCAAGAACTGGCTCTGAAACAGAGCATTTGCCTTGCCAGCAGGCATTTGGAGGAATTCCTCTCTTAACAATAATATGCTTGTTAGATAATTATATGCATGAACATTGCTTTGCTCCTGTCCACCTTTATATTAGAACCAGGGGCGGCTCGTCCATTACGCGAAGTAAGCGGTCGCAGAACACTTTTTTTGCCAGGGGCGCAGAGGCGCCTCTGTAAATGCCCCTCAGCCGCCACTTGAGGAGCGCCCCCTCAGCTCACAACAGCCCTAGCAGTCCGGGGGGAGTCTCGGCTTTCTTGCCTTGCTAAGCAGAGCTGGCGCTCAATCGTTCTCCGCGTTTGATCCCTTCCCCATGACCGGCTCCCTTTCCCAATCCCCCGGCGCTCCACCTGCCTCCTCTCCCCAATCCGCGGGTGGGCCAAGGGGCGGAGCCGCCGTGCCTAGCCCGCTTCGGGTCCGGAGGCGTGTCTGAAGACCCCAGTGTGCACACCAAAAGTCGCCTCTTCTCCTGACTTTCTCTTCAGCCATTGGGACCAAGATAGATAGAGAGAGAGAGAGAGAGAGAGAGAGAGAGCCGCTCCGTCTAGAGGTATCTCCCGCTCCCTCCTTTTTCCCCCCGCCTACCTTCAGGAAAGGTAGGCATCTCCACCTCTGTCTCTGTCTCTGTCTCTCTCTCTCTCTCTCTTGGTCCCAATGGCTGAGGAGAAAGTTAGAAGAAGAGGTGACTTTTGTTGCACACGCCGGGGTCTTCAGACACGCCTCCGGACCCAAAGCGGGCCAGGCAAGGGAGCAAGTGCGGCAAGTGTAGTTACTGGGATGTATAGTTCACCTAAAATCGAAGAGCATTCTGAACTCCACCAATGATGGAATTGAACCAAATATGGCACACAGACTCCCACAACAAACAGAAAATATATATCAATGATTGGTTGGGGAGGGGGCACCAAAATACTGTTTGCTTACCGTTGAAAATTACCTAGGTCCGCCTCTGATTAGAACCCTACCCTTCCAACATTTTACGGATGACAACCAGGGCACATGTGGTCATGAAGTTGAGCATGACACCCCCCCCCCCCAAGAGATAGTAATTTATAGTTTTGCTAAGGGCAAGAACGCCAGGCTGGATAATAAGGGTTAAGCCTTGGTCAGTTTCGTGTGTATCATTTAATCAAGGCTTTATGCTCTATTTTCATATGTTTACAGCAGAAAGTAACCAATTTATTACTGAAAATCGTGCCACAAAAGTATTTGAATTTTCCCATCTGAGGCACACCTGGGCTCCTGATGGTCCCCCATCTCACAAACAAGGGACTCTCTTCCCCCCTCATGCACTTTTCCCTTTATGGACTATGGACTTATGATATATTTTCATGATTTTCCTTGTGGCTGAGGTTTCATCCTTGATCTTTTTCTCCCCTTTCCCTATGATGAAATCCCACCAGGAAGTGCCCCCGATACTGACAGGGTGTTGTTGTTGTTGTTCATTTGTTCAGTCGTCTCCTACTCTTCGTGACCTCATGGACCAGCCCACGCCAGAGCTCCCTGTTGGCCGTCACCACCCCCAGCTCCTTCAAGGTCAGTCCAGTCACTTCAAGGATGCCATCCATCCATCTTGCCCTTGGTCGGCCCCTCTTCCTTTGGCCTTCCACTTTCCCTGGCATCATTCCCTTCTCTAGGCTTTCCTGTCTCCTCATGATGTGGCCAAAGGACTTCCGCTTTGTCTCTAGTATCCTTCCCTCCAATGTGCAGTCGGGCTTTATTTCCTGGAGGATGGACTGGTTGGATCTTCTCGCAGTCCAAGGCACTCTCAGCACTTTCCTCCAGCACCACAGCTCAAAAGCATCGATCTTCCTTCGCTCAGCCTTCCCTAAGGTCCAGCTCTCACACCCGTAGGTGACTACAGGGAATACCATGGCTTTGACTAGGCAATGGATCTTTGTTGCCAGTCTGATGTCTCTACTCTTTATTATTTTATCGAGACTGGACATTGCTCTCCTCCCAAGAAGGAAGCGTCTTCTGATTTCCTGGCCACAGTCTGCATCTGCAGTCATCTTTGCACCTAGAAATACAAAGTCTGTCACGGCCTCCACATTTTCTCCCTCTATTTTCCAGTTGTCAATCATTCTTGTTGCCATAATCTTGGGGTTTTTGGATGTTTAGCTGCAACCCAGCTTTTGCGCTTTCTTCTTTCACCTTGATTAGAAGGCTCCTCAGCTCCTCCTCGCTTTCGGCCACCAGAGTGGTGTCATCTGCATATCTGAGGTTGTTAATGTTTCTTCCAGCAATTTTCACCCCAGCCTTGCATTCATCAAGCCCCGCACATCCTCGCATGATGTGTTCTGCATACACGTTAAAAAGGTTGGGTGAGAATATGCAGCCTTGCCGTACGCCTTTCCCAATCTTGAACCAGTCTCCTGTTCCGTGGTCAGTTCTGACTGTTGCTACTTGGTCCTTGTACAGATTCCTCAGAAGAGAGACAAGGTGGCTTGGTATCCCCATCCCACCAAGAACTTGCCACAATTTATGATGATCCACACAGTCCAAGGCTTTAGAATAGTCAATGAAGCAGAAGTAGATGTTTTTCTGAAACTCCCTGCCTTTCTCCATTATCCAGCATCTGGATATTGGCAATCTGGTCTCTCGTTCCTCTGCCTTTTCTAAACCCAGCTTGAACATCTGGCAACTCTCACTCCATGTATTGCTGGAGTCTTCCTTGCAGGATCTTGAGCATTACCTTACTGGCATGAGAAATAAGGGCCACTGTACAGAAGTTTGAGCAGTCTGACAGGGTGCAGAGCCTAAATCAACTACAAAGAACTCTTATCAACAAATGTTTTGCAAGGAGAGAAACAAATATGACATCCTTACCCTTGGAGTTTCGCCCAGCAGGGAGGTCGCCACTTGGCAGACTTTTGATTACTTTTCTAATTGGAGATGGGGGGCGCCTTCGAAAAGCATCCCCCTTTCCGCCCTGTTGCCCCATTCAATCATTCATCAAAAACTTCACCCAGTATTGCCCCTTTTGTCCTTCTGTTTTGCCACCACAGAAAGCC